>NW_019245398.1:0-1504 GCF_002742605.1 Olea europaea var. sylvestris | reverse complement strand
CATATGGTGGGATTAATTAGCAACAAATAGGAGGAGGAATCATGAGAGGCCTATTGAAACATAGGGTGAGTTTCATAGATATCCTGAGGAAGAGATTTGTACATTGTCAATATTATTGATATCTTTGTCAAAGACTTCACAACCTTAGTCAACGTTCGAGAAGTGTGGAGGATTACTTTAAGGAGAGAGTGATAGCAATGATTAGGGCGAATGTTGAAGAGGATTGGGAAGCCACAATGCCTGGATTTTTGAATGGTTTGAATAGGAAGACAGCTAATATAGTGGAACTACAACATTGTATGGAATTGGTGGACATGTTACATGTGGCTATGAAGGTGGGAAGACAATTACAAATAAAATGCACAGCTAGGTGCTCCTTGGGTTGTAATCCTCCCTAAAAATTGAAGTGAGATAATAATAAAAGTGGTGGGGATATTTCAAAGGTTGAGACCGAACCGCCAATTGAAAAAGAGGAAGTAGCTCGCAAAATAAAACCCAAGGCAAATTCTCAACCTCCTAGAAATAAGGATATCAAGTGATTTAGATGCTTGGTTCCAAAGCACATTGCTTCTCAATGTCCAAACAAAAGGGCAATGATCTTATGAGATAATGGGAAAGTGGTGAGTAATAGTGAAAGTGATGAGATGCCCAAATTGGAGGATGCTAACGATGGTGATAGAGTAGAGTACCAACTGATAGGTGAAACACTTATCACAAGGCTTGCTCTCAGTACACAAATCAAGATGGATGACATGGAACGACAAAGGGAGTGTTTCTTTCTTGCTAGTTGCCATGGCAACAAGGTATGTAGAATGATTATTGAAGGTGGAGTTGTACTAGTGTTTCGAGTACTACCCTTGTAGAAAAATTGGGCTTGACAATGCTAAAACATTTTCTAGTGGTCGAATGAATGTGGGGAGCTTAGTATTAATAGACAAGTCTTAGTCTTCACAATTGTTATAATGATGAGTGATGTGATGTGGTTTTTATGCATGTTGGGCATATCTTGTTGGGGAGGCCATGGTAGTATGATAGTAAATTGATACATGTCTGGTACAACAATAAATATAGCTTTGTCAAAGATAGGAAATTTGTTACCCCAAAATAGGTCTATGATGATCAATTAAAATGGAGAGGTGAGAAAGAGAAGAAAAACAAAGAGAGGCAAAGGGGAGTAACATTGATACTTCAAGGAAGAGAAAAAAATAGTGAAGTGGCTGATGGTAAAGAGAAAATAGTGGAAACACATGAGAAAAGAAAAATTAAAAGTGAGTTTCTTTGTAAAAGAGAGTGAAATAAAGAGGGCTTTAGTGGAAAACTAGCATATATTGGTCTACAAGGAATCATACCTCATTTTGAGGAAACTAACCACCCCTCCCTAGTTTGGCTATTCTTTGTTGATGAAATTTGGAGACTTGTTTCATGAATACATGCCCAGTGGATTAACACCCATTCAAGGCATTGGGTATCATATTAATTTTTATATCTGCAGCTGTTATTCCAA
>NW_019245397.1:0-1504 GCF_002742605.1 Olea europaea var. sylvestris | reverse complement strand
GCACAGGTCGCTCAAATAATAAAGTGGACCATTTAAGTCCGGATTGTCGATCCCTCGAGAAATCTTTACTTTAAATTACACAACTTTAATCAATTTAATTTTAACAATGAAAATAAACAAACACGCAATAAAGAGTTGATTTTAGAAAATAAGGAAAAACATACTAAATAAGAAAATAATAAAGTCTTGGAAATTTCAGAGGAAAAGTGGTTGGGATTCATGGTTTCATTTAACTGTCGGCTAATCAATTTCTCCACATGCCAATTAACATGCTACTCATTTACGATGTTAGACCCGATCTTCCAATTTTAGCTAATTACCTCTCTCGAGTGAAATTAACCCTAATTGATTGGTTTAACCTACTATATCTCTATGTCAATTACAATCAAACAACTGCATTAAATTGTTGTGAAAATAGCTCATTAGATCACCTAGGGATATAGGTATATCTCTATCCACTACGCAAACCTAAAGTTCCTACCATTTGGTTTAAAATGCACAATCTTCTCTCGAACGATGTACACTTCACGAAACACATTCATTCATTGGCCACATAAATGAAAATGCAATAAATACAATAATAGAAACACATGAAATAAGCAACTTAACATTAAAGAGCAAATATTGAAAATCAATTAAAACTAGGTTAAACTAACACCATAAATCCCAACTTAATACTTTTAGCTCATGTTAAATAAATGATAATCAAGGAGAATATTCATCCAACGTATTACAATTATGGCTAAATAATGGAGAAAATACAAAGATATAGATAAAACCTTTTTTTGTAGATTGGCTATGATTTTCCCCAATGCTTTGCCAAATCCTTTGCTAACTCCTTGAGCTCTACGTTGTATCTCCAAAATAACTAAGAAAAAGAAAAGGAAAAGAAAATGAAAACAAAATAAAAGGAAAGAACCAGCAGAAGACAGAACCCAGAAAAATGAAGCTGTCCCAAAAACTGCCCAGCTGCTGGTTTTTATATTAAAACCTAAGGAAAATTGCAGCTTTGGTACCTGGGCTTTTGGAAAGTTAGCAAAAAGGTCCCCAGTTTTCTTTTAAATTACAAAACGGCGCTGCAGCGCCTGGGTCTCTGTTTTAGCAGCTACAAAAGTTGATTTTGTGTAATCTGCAGCCAAGTCCCTCAATAATTGCAGCCAAGTCTCTCAACTTTTGATGTTGTACAATTTGGTCCTCTTATTTTGACTTTCATTTCACTTTTGCCCTCCATATATTTCATCACAATTCCTCCACTTTTTGACTTGTTTTCCTTGGCCTCCAACTTCACAATTTTGTACAATTTGAGTCTTTTTCCCTCATTTTTCCTCCTTTTGCCTTGTTCTCTTTACTTGAGTAATTTTTAGCTTACAAAAGCAAATAATATTTAATTGTGAGTAGAATTCCATTCTTTTAATCAATAATTGTATCAAATTAAGTGCCCAATAATGAGAGTATCCTGTTAACCGCTCAAGCATTTGATCAATAAAAGGAAGAGGAAAGTGAT
>NW_019245396.1:0-1505 GCF_002742605.1 Olea europaea var. sylvestris | reverse complement strand
ACTGAGCTTTTTACTTGCATTTCGTGTTTAAGTCCAAGAGATTCATTTGCAGCTTTGATGTATGTAAATTGGTACGACTTGCTTAGTTATATCCTTTGGATTTCAATAGTGAAGAGCGTTTATTACTTAGACCTCAACTAGACAAGTTTCTTATGCTTGTGAGAATGGATAAAGCTTTCTTCAACCTCAAAAGCATATCTTGTGTAGCTCAGAAGTTGGTTGAAACTGGAAGTTCTTATTATTTTCTATTGGTTTATAGGCTGATCACATTAGTTTTGATATTACCTGTGGCAACTGCAAGTGTTGAAAGGGTATTCTTTGCTATGAATCTAATTAAGAATGATCTGCGCAACAAAATGGGAAATGAATTGTTGAATGACAATTTGGTAGTTTACATGGAGAGAGATCTTTTTATGAAACTTGAGAATAAGACAATATTGCAACGTTTTCAAAATATGCGACCTCGTAGAATTCAGTTGTCTAAGCTTGCAATTTCAGAGTAAGGTTGTATTGTATATATTTTTAGCATTTTGGGTTGTATTGAACTATATTTTCATATGTATATATTTTCTAGATTTTAGTGCATTTACATATATATTGAATAATTTTTAATATCATTTAATCTAATTTTAATAAACGATTGGCCGCCGACCGGACCGAGCTTTTACGATCGTCGATGGTCAATGGTCAAAGTCAACCTTCGCCCTAGCTGAATGTTGAAGCTGGATTCGCCACTGAGGGTGGTGGTGGTTGTGATGTTGGCTGCAGTGGTGAGCGGTGGTGATGTTGACGGTGCTGGTGAGGTGATATTGATGTTGGTGGTGATGGCTGGTTTGGTGTTTGTTTTAGCTATGGGTATGGGTGCGGCGACAGAGGCGATCATAAATTTGTGATGGTGGTGATCAATTCGCTGTTGTGATGATTTTTTTAGGTGATTCTTGTGATTGTTGGTTGGTGATGGAATTCAAATGGTGGTGGATGGTGCTTATGGTGATGATGACTGAGATTAGTGGTGGTGCGACGATAGTTGTGGTGTCGCGATGGTGGTGTTAGTGTTGTTGGTAATCTAGTGGTGGTGATTGTGGTTTTGGTGGTGGTGATTGTGGTTGTGGTGCTATCGTGGTGGTCTCGACGGTGGCAGAGTGAAGGTCGTAGTGGCAGTGGCAGTGGCGATAGTGTCGATGGCAGTGGTATGTGACTCACTATTTGATGTATGTGACCAATTATTCGATTATTTGCGACCAATAGAGATGGCAAAATAACCCACCTCCTCCCGCCCCTCGCCCTGGATGGGGCTAAAAAAACCCTTCCCGACAAGTTGGCCCCGCCCCACTCGTAGAAACATAAATTCAAAAAATTGAAGTAGGTTTGAGGGCATTATGGTTTAGATTTGAGATTTTCATAATTGTAAGGTGAAGGGTTCCCTTCATTATAACCCACGTCTAACTCATTTCCATAATATTCACAAACGTCAGAGAGATATCTAGCTCTAAAAAGGTAAAACT
>NW_019245395.1:0-1505 GCF_002742605.1 Olea europaea var. sylvestris | reverse complement strand
CGTACGTCACGACGAAGTTGTGAGTTCAATCCAAAACGGTCGCTACATTTCCAAAAAGTACTTATGGGTCCAAAAAGGACAACCCTTGCAAAAGTTACGCTCAATTCTTCTTACGCCGACTCTCCAAGCGTTTCAAATATGCTAGTGCTCATTCTTTCAAAAAATGACCAAAATCCCTTGTACGTCACGATGAAGTCGTGACTTCAATCCAAAACGGTCGCTACATTTCTGCAAAGTACTTATGGGCCCAAAATGGACGTCGTTTGCAAAAGTTATGCTCAATTCTTCGAACGTCGACTCTCCAAGCGTTCTAAATATACAAGTGCTCATTCTTTCAGAAAATGGCCGAAATCCCTAATACATCACGATGAAGTGGTGAGTTCAATCCAAAACGGTCGCTGCATTTCCTAAAACTACTTATGGGCCCAAAACGAACACCGTGTGCAAAAGTTACGCTCAATTCTTCGTACGCCGACTCTCCAATCGTTCCAATTACACAAGTGCTCATTCTTTCTAAAAATGGTTGAATTCCCTCGTACGTCACGATGAAGTGGTGAGTTCAACCCAAAATGGTCGCTTCATTTCCAAAAAGTACTTATGGGCCCAAAACGGACGCCATTTTCAAAAGTTGCGCTCGATTCTTCGAACGCGGACAATCCAAGTTCTCCAAATATGCAAGTCCTCATTCTTTCAAAAAATGGCCGAAATCCCTCTTACGTCACGACGAAGTGGTGAGTTTAATCCAAAAACGGTCGCTGCATTTTCAAAAAGTACTTATGGGCCCAAAACGGAAACTGTGTGCAGAAGTTCGCTCAATTCTTCGTACGCCGACTCTCCAAGTGTTCCAAATATCCAAGTGGTCATTCTTGCTAAAAATGGTCGAAATCCCTGGTACGTCACGATGAAGTCATAAGTTCAATCCAAAACGGTTGCTACATTTCGAAAAAGTACTTATGGGCCCAAAACGGACACCGTGTGCAAAAGTTACGCTCAATTCTTCGTACGCTGAATCTCCAAGCATTCCAAATATGCAAATGTTCGTTCTTTCAAAAAATGGCCGAAATCTCTCATACGTCATGATGAAGTGGTGAGTTCAATCCAAAAAGGTCGCTGCATTTCCAAAAAGTACTTATGGGCCCAAGACGGATACCGTGTGCAAAAGTTATGCTCAATTCTTCGTATGCCGACAATCCGAGCATTCCAAATTTGAAAGTGCTCATTCTTCTGAAAAATAGCCAAAATCCCTCGTACGTCATGACGAAGTGGTGAGTTCAATCAAAAATGGTCGCTACATTTCCAAAAAGTACTTATGGGCCCAAATCGGACACCGTGTGCAAAAGTTATGCTCAATTATTCTTACACCGACTCTCCAAGCATTCCAAATATGCAAGTGCTCATTCTTTTTGAAAATGGCTGAAATCTCTCGTACGTTATGATGAAGTTGTGAATTCAATCCAAAACGGTCGCTACATTTCTGAAAAGTACTTATGTGCCCAAAATGGATG
>NW_019245394.1:0-1505 GCF_002742605.1 Olea europaea var. sylvestris | reverse complement strand
ACATGTAAACTTAAAATTTTTCCTTAGCCCCCGTTTGGCCCCCATTTTGTGGAAATGAAAATGAGTGAAATAGTAATTTTTTTATTTATAAATGAGTGGTTAAAAAAGAAAAAAAAATCTTTCAATTTACATGTAATATTATTTTATGGAAGATTATGTGGTTGAAAATAGGAGAGAAAAAAATGAAATTTAATAGAATGAATATTAATGGGGGGCCAAACGGGGGCTTAATTTTTAAGGACACATTCTCCGTTTGAAATACATTCTTTCCCCCAAAATGGAGCTCACACAAGGGCTAAATGTACTATTTTTCCTCCACTAGGATTTTCTTATAAGGTTTTTGCTAATAGGGTTTTAATGAGACTTTGAGTCCTAAATAGATCAACAAGAGTTATTTTGTGAAATATCATGTTACTACAACCATTAAAGGTTGATAAAATACCTCATATGAATACAGTGTTATTTGAAGATTTTACATAACAATATGAGGCATACTTCACCAAAATTGTAATATTGAAGACATTGGCGTACAAGACAATGATGAAGTAATGTAAGAATTAAAATCAGGAGGAGTGGCTATACTCTTTTTTCCTTTGATCAAGTTTTGTCCCATTGAATTTTCTTGACGATTTTTAATGAAGTGGTATTTTATTATTCCAAATTATTTGTACTCTTTTTTCATTTGTTGACATTTTTGTCCCATCAAATTTTTGCCTAATAATGTCTCAATGAGATGATAATTGATAGGGCATTCAATGAGTGTTATAAATATAGCAGTATTTATGAATTACTTTTATACTCCTCCAACTCTAATCATTATGACTATTGTATCATTTATATCCCTAATTCTTCCATATGCATATGGGATTTTGGTTCTTAATAAAACATATAAGTTTATTGTTTTCTCTCTTTTGTTCTCTCTTTTTCTATTTAGTTTATAAAAAAGTGCTATTTATTTATTTGATGTGGAACTCTAAGAAGACTTTGTACTTATTTTTAATTTTCGACTTTGGAACATTTGAATTTTCTCATGAACTTCTTTCCGACCTTTATTTTTCTCCTACATTTTAACTTATGATTCCTCTTAGACCTTACTCCTATTTATAGAAAAATTCTCTAGCCAATTTATTATATTTTAATTAATAATAAATATAATTATGGATTTTGAAAAGTAAGATGTACTTCTCACGTGGGATTCTTTAAAACAAGTGAGTTTAGTAAACTTTAGTGCTTGTTTGTTACGAATTAAAAGGTAATTAAAATCAATTTTTTCATCGTTATTTTATTATTTAAACCGTCATTTTTGGATTCTTCTCTCACAAATAGGACTCACTTTATCTCTAACGGTCAAAAAATCAATTACCAAAATTCCTACCAAATAAGCTCTTATGCTTAAGGGCTATTTATTTAAGCCCTTTGATACCCATTATTTGAAAAAAATGAAATTTTTTACAGTGTCTTCACATCATTTCAACCACGCAATTTTCAATAAAATAATATTACAC
>NW_019245393.1:0-1505 GCF_002742605.1 Olea europaea var. sylvestris | reverse complement strand
CAATTCTTCGAACGTCGACAATCGATGCCTTCCAAATATAAAAGTGCTCATTCTTTCGAAAAATGGGCGAAATCTCTCATACGGCACGACGAAGTAGTGAGTTCAATCGAAAACGATCACTACATTTCCGGATAGTACTTATGGGCCCAAAACGGACACCGTGTACGAAAGTTACGCTCAATTCTTCGAACGCCGACAATCGATGCCTTCCAAATATAAAAGTGCTCATTCTTTCGAAAAATTGCTGAAATCCCTCATACGTCACGACGAAGTAGTGAGTTCGATCCAAAACGGTCGCTACAATTCCAAAAAGTACTTATGGGCCCAAAACGGACAACGTGTGCAAAAGTTACGCTCAATTCTTCGTACGCCAACAATCCATGCCTTCCAAATATAAAAGTGCTCGTTCTTTCGAAAAATCGGCAAAATCCCTCATACGTCACGACGAAGTCGTGAGTTCAATCGAAAACGATCGCTACATTTCCGGATAGTACTTATGGGCCCAAAACGGACACCGTGTGCAAAAGTTGCGCCCAATTCTTCGAACGCCGACAATCGATGCCTTTTAAATATAAAAGTTCTCATTCTTTCGAAAAATGGGCGAAATCCCTCATACGTCACAACGAAGTAGTGAGTTCAATCCAAAACGGTCGCTGCAATTCCAGAAAGTACTTATGGGCCGAAATTTGACACCGTGTGCGAAAGTTACGCTCAATTCTTCGAACGCCGACAATCGATGCCTTCCAAATATAAAAGTGCTCATTCTTTCGGAAAATTGCCGAAATCCCTCATACGTCATGACGAAGTAGTGAGTTCAATCCAAAACGGTAGCAACATTTCCAAAAAGTACTTATGGGCCCAAAACGGACACCGTGTGCAAAATTTACGCCTAATTCTTCGTACGCCGGCAATCCATGCCTTCCAAATATAAAAGTGCTCCTTCTTTCGAAAAATGGGCGAAATCCCTCATACGTCACGACGAAGTCGTGAGTTCAATCGAAAACAATCGCTACATTTTCGGATAGTACTTATGGGCCCAAAACGGACACCGTGTGCAAAAGTTGCGGCCAATTCTTCGAACGTCGACAATCGATGCCTTACAAATATAAAAGTGCTCATTCTTTCGAAAAATGGGCGAAATCCCTCATACGTCACGATGAAGTTGTGAGTTTAATCCAAAACGGTCGCTACATTTCCAAAAAGTACTTATGGCCCCAAAACGGACACCGTGTGCAAAAGTTACGCTCAATTCCTCGAACGCGGACAATCGATGCCTTCCAAATATAAAAGTGCTCATTCTTTCGAAAAATGGGCGAAATCCCTCATACGTCACGACGAAGTAGTGAGTTCAATCCAAAACGGTCGCTACATTTCCAGAAAGTAGTTATGAGCCGAAAACGGACACCGTGTGCGAAAGTTACTCTCAATTCTTCGAACGCCGACAATCGATGCCTTCCGAATATAAAAGTGCTCATTCTTTCGAAAAATTGCTGAAATCCCTCATA
>NW_019245392.1:0-1505 GCF_002742605.1 Olea europaea var. sylvestris | reverse complement strand
TGTATCAGAAATCCACCCCAATCTTGTGGCAGTAAACTTCATAGAACAATACAAGAGAATTAAATTGCCTCACCCAAAAAAAATAAAAAAATATATATATATAAATTGACAACGTTTTACATAATTGAAAAATCCTACAAAAAAATTCCTTGTCTAAACTGACAATTAACCAAATAATTATAATGAATAAAATTTCTCACTCAAGTCTATAACTATTGATACAAAATAAATCAAGTACAATAACAATAAGAGATTAAATCTTAAGTTATTTTTTAATTCTACGCTGCCGAATAAAGGTATATATTTTAACATGTTTCCATTGCTATTTTTCCCCGTGTGGGCCATGTCCAATAAATGGCATCCACAAAATTTATTTGTAGCTAGTCAAATGGATTACCACATTTCATCAAAAAAACTTGTGTTCGTTCAAATGCAAAATTCTTATACTTATTAAAATATTCCCACAATCGAATCCAAAAAAACCTTTTGTTTCTGTTCATTTCCATATAATGCTTCAAAACCAACATTAAGACACTTATACAATTAGAAGTTCCTCTACCACAATAAAGTTGACACCTCTTAATCTTTTATAGTTGGGTTCATATGAAGCATTTAACATAGGTGTGAGAAGGGGAGATGAGAGAGAAAGGGTAAATCTGTAATAAGAACTTAAACTTTCTAAAATAGGGGTTTATAATCCCTAAGTTTCTTTTAATTTTTTTCCTGTATGTTTAACATCATTATATCGCTAAAGATTATCAAGTCCTGCCCCTTGACCCTTTAAAAATTACCATCTTAGTTCTATAAAAAAATGGTGATCACCAAAAGCACAGTGTCGTTGGACAAGTGGGACTGCATCTTTAACAAGTAATAAATTCACTTGAAATAATTTTTACAAGAAACACAATACAGACGTATTACTCAATACAATAATACACTTACATATAACATGGCCCACTTACCCTTTTTTTTTTTTTTAAAGCTCAACTGAGAAAAGGCTCAAAATCTAAAAAAGCAAAAAATGGCCCAAATACACTTATCTTTTACCGTGTGATAACTAAAAAAGTCCAATAATTAGTAGAAAGTCTCTTCTTCCTTGTAAGGCTGTAACTTCTCTGTGCATGGACTGTAACTGAGCAAGGTCGCGGCGCCTGTAAATTCCAGCGAATCTGGATCTATGAGTATGTCTATTGTGAATTGTGGATTACGAACCTTGGAAGTATGTCTGTTTGTTCCATAGAGAAGTACCGAATCGACCACATCCATAGAGTGTTGAAGAAGCGGCGGATATGTCTCATGAAAATGTGTTCCTCTCTTTGGTAAACCCAGTATAGCAATTCACCGCCTGATATCAATACACACAGCACATACAGAACAGGCCTAATGGAGTCGGGGAAGAAGATCGATGCCAGTGATGCCAGTATGCCACTACCGTATTGCCAGAAAACGCCATACAATGGAAAGGGTATAGTGGGGGGTTACCGTGGAAATTTTGAGACCTCAGA
>NW_019245391.1:0-1505 GCF_002742605.1 Olea europaea var. sylvestris | reverse complement strand
TTCTCGACTGTGTCGGAATGTGCTCAAATTTGACAGGTTGATCGGGAACAAAAACTGCGCCGGATTTAATTTCGTCATTTTTCACGACTGTGTCGAAATTGGCTAAAATTTGATTGGTTGATCGGAAGCAAAAATCGCGCTGGGGGCAATTTCGTCATTTTTCTCGACTGTGTCGGAATTGGTAGAAATTTGACAAGTTTATCGGGAACAAAAATCGCGCCGGGTGTAATTTCGTCATTTTTCGCGACTGTGTCGGAATTGACTGAAATTTGACTTGTTGATCGGAAACAAAAATCGCGCCGGGGCAAGTGTGTCATTTTTTCGACTGTGTCGGAATTGGCTAAAATTTGACAGGTTGATGGGAAGACTGTGTCGGAATGGGCTCAAATTTGACAGGTTTATCGGGAACAAAAATCTCGCCGGGTGTAATTTCATCATTTTTCGCGACTGTGTCGGAATTGACTAAAATTTGACTTGGTTGATCGGAAACAAAAATTGCGCCGGGGGCAATTTCGTCATTTTTCTCGACTGTGTCGGAATTGGCTGAAATTTGGTAGTTTGATCGGAAATAAAAATCGCGCCGGCGGCAATTTCGTAATTTTTCTCGACTTTGTCAGAATGGGCTCAAATTTGACAGGTTTATCGGGAACAAAAATCGCTCCGGGTGTAATTTCGTCATTTTTCGCAACTGTGTCGGAATTGACTAAAATTTGACTTGTTGATTGGAAACAAAATTGCGCCGGGGGCAATTTCGTCATTTTTCTCGACTGTGTCGGAATTGGCTGAAATTTGGCAGTTTGATCGGAAATAAAAATCGCGCGGCGGCAATTTCGTCATTTTTCTCGACTGTGTCGGAATGGGCTCAAATTTGACAGGTTTATCGGGAACAAAAATCTCACCGGGTGTAATTTCGTCATTTTTCGCAACTGTGTCGGAATTGACTAAAATTTGACTTGTTGATCGGAAAAAATTCACGCCGGGGGCAATTTCGTCATTTTCCTCGACTGTGTCGGAATTGGCTGAAATTTGGCAGTTTGATCGGAAATAAAAATCGCGCCGGCGGCAATTTCGTCATTTTTCTCGACCGTTTCGGAATGAGCTCAAATTCGACAGGTTTATCGGGAACAAAAATCGCGCCGGGTGTAATTTCGTCATTTTTCGCGACTGTGTCGGAATTGGCTAAAATTTGACCGGTTGATTGGAAACAAAAATTTCGCGACTGTGTCGGAATTTACTAAAATTTGACTTGTTGATCGAAAACAAAAACCGCGCCGGGGGCAATTTCGTCATTTTTCGCGACTGTGTCGGAATTGGCTGAAATTTGGCAGTTTGATCAGAAATAAAAATCGCGCCGGGGGCAATTTCGTCATTTTTCTCGACTGTGTCGGAATTGGCTCAAATTTGACAGGATGATCCGGAACGAAAACCGCACCGGGTGTAATTTCGTCATTTGTCGCGACTGTGTCGGGATGGGCTAAAATTTGACAGGTTGATCGGAAACAAAA
>NW_019245390.1:0-1505 GCF_002742605.1 Olea europaea var. sylvestris | reverse complement strand
GGGGAACTCCAAACAGTGCTTTAAAAATCTCTGCTTTGCAACCTTCTGCCCAGCACGACAGTTCCACAGTCGGCATTGCGTCTAGGCCCGGCCCAAGAGCAGACAATTGTGGCGGTGGTGCAACGGCAAAATGCGAGAATTTTTGCTTTGCAGCCATAACTACTGTCGTCTCCATGCATATAAGCATAAGTAACAATGAAAAAGCTCCCTTAGTAGATGCTGAATTAGATGCCATAATTTTTGTAATAAAACTTCTTTGAAAATGTACTTGAAATTTTTTTTCCCTCTTGAATGAGGATTATCAAATGGATTTGTGGGAGATGCTTCTAAGAATCGGCTATTTATATGTGAAATTACATTACTTAAGTGTATTAGTTTTTAATTCAAGTGTGTTTCTGTTCTACTTAATTTGCTACAGTTTTTTGTTCTTTTTGGTGAATTCATTAGTTGTTCTTGAATTTTATATATCGTTTCATAATATTTTAATGCTATTGTAACTCATGAGTTATGTTTGAGTTATATTGATTCTCCTACAAAACGGATACCATTTTTTTAATTGATGAGTTAGTTTCTGCAATTTAGTTAATTCCAAACAAATAGTGCTAAGAGTTGATGATCTTCAGGTCCGTTTGATTATAAAGATAGATTTGAATTGAATTAAAAACGAATATCAGAGAATTAAATTGCCTAGAAATTGTTTTCTTGGGAATTGTAAATTATTGTATTTGATTGGTATAATTTTCTACGTAGAAAATATTGAAATAAAAGTATTTTTAATATTCGTTTGACTTTATTTTACATGAAAATTGTCAATTAAAGTAATATAATTTACTGGTATTAGATATGGAATTTGTTTCCATTGTCAAAAAAAAAAAATTCAAGAAAATCATTTATCTTTTGGTGTTCGTTTGACTTTGTTTTACAAGAAAATTGTCAATTAAAAGGAAATATTTTTTTATAATAATTCTTAGAATTTATTTCCGTTGCAAAAAAATTAAAAAATTACTACAGTAACCAATAATTCCAATTCTCACCATTTGGTAAGAATTGGAGAGAATTGGGATTCAAGGATTTGATGGAAAATGCTGATTTGGTAAGAATTGGAGAGAATTGGGATTCAAGGATTTGATGGACAATGCTGATGTGGCTAAGAAATGTGGAATTCATTTTCCATGGAAAATTTCACCTATCAAACACTACAAAAGTTAGTATTGATTTTCCATTTTTCATGGAAAATGGTGTGCTATCAAACACACCCTCATGTAAGTGAGAGAAATTTTGCTTGAAAAATCTACAAAATCTTCTTATGCCGTTTCATATCCATCCCTTACTTTCCACAGGGTGATTTATATTGATTCTTCTCAATAAAACATTTGCCAAGTAATTTAGCCTCTTTTCTGTAATCATTTTTTCAAAAAAAAATTTCTCATATTCATTTTTAACCACACAATTTCTCAATAAAATATTCTTGAAGTAAATTCAAAACTACTTTTTATTTTTTAACC
>NW_019245389.1:0-1505 GCF_002742605.1 Olea europaea var. sylvestris | reverse complement strand
TGCAATTGGTCACGATTCTTGCAACAAATCGCCGTTCCACGTTCTGCAAAATCGGTTGCCATCTTCGGTCTAAAAAGCAATGGCTCAGCACATCTTCTCGATGGCGATTCTTCACCCGGCGACGCTGCTGAAATTATTGGAGTTTGGAGGATTGGGTGGAGATATTTGGCCGCCGAGCTCCTGGTCGGCGATGACGGTGGGCGGCAACAATGGGAAATGATTGTCGGAATGGTACAGACAGGAGAAAGAGGCGAGGGTGTGTTTGAGCGAGAGGGTAATATGAAATGAAATGAATTAGAGTTTTAATATATAGGGACCTGATTTGTGCACAATGAAACTTCATCCCAAACTTTTGAATTGTGATCTTTAAGTACCTGAATTTATGTAATTTTCACTTTACGTAATGACTAATTCATCTAGTAAAAATATTTTCCATTTCTCAGAGATATTTCAAAGACTAAACAGAAGAGCAAGTTGCCTCACTACGTTTGATAAAATGAAAGAAGATTTGAAGTTATTCTTTCTTAATTATTAAAGTACGTATTATTTCTTTAGTATTTTATTCTACTTGCTCTTTTGAAGGTATTCGATACATAAATTTATAGAATTATATGTTGATGTTGATGATTTGACTCATACAAATAAACTGTGTTTCGTTAAACATATTGTGCCCTTGTTTGATTCCCATTATTTGAAAACACATTTTTTCTCAAACTCATATTCTACTATGCATTTTTACAATAAAATATTTTGCATGTAAATCCAAAATTTTTGAATAATTTTTAATTACGCATTCTTCAAAAATTCATTATTGCAAAACTCATTTTAATGATGTAAGTGTTATGCATTAAGTTCAATCAACCTTAGATATAAATACCTTTATTATATAATTAATACAATTTTATGACAAATCTATTATTTAATTAATATTCAATTGAATTAAATAATAGGGTCTGTAGATTCAAATCTTGATAATTTGTTAATTACAAGGAGTTGTGATTGTGAGATACAAATTATATATGATTGAATCTTAAATCGTTCATGGTTGTAAGTAATAACGAGATACGGATATCGTTATTACAGATAGACTATCACGGGTGTCATCTTTTACTCGTGAAGTAAGTAGGTGATCTTACAAACTAAAGTGTAGTGACGCTTAAAGGAACATGTGGGTGTTTTGTTATAGAATAAAATATTGGAGACCCGCCGAGAGATTCCACTTGGATAACTATTTGAGTGTCAGTGGTTAATTTCTAACGTTCGGTAATGGAATTGGTCATTTAACTTGAGGTCGTCATAGTGCCTTATATGAGGACAGTCATGCTTTGACGGCATTGGATGTTGCTCTGTCAA
Source organism: Olea europaea var. sylvestris (assembly GCF_002742605.1). Lineage (NCBI taxonomy): Eukaryota > Viridiplantae > Streptophyta > Magnoliopsida > Lamiales > Oleaceae > Olea > Olea europaea. The sequence goes on along the minus strand of NW_019245389.1, from coordinate 152 downwards.
TGGCCGCTAATACGACATCATTCGGGTATGTCAATAATTATATGAAGGTTGTGAATGACCAATAGAGGATTCCTCACTATTAGATAATAAGAGATTATGATCTGTATTTCATTCAATTAAGTCGATAACGAAACAATTGGCCAAGGTTTACT
>NW_019245388.1:100560-101117 GCF_002742605.1 Olea europaea var. sylvestris | reverse complement strand
ACTCTCGAACAAAGCACATTGACATTCGCTATCATTGGATAAGAGAAGTGATGGATCAACAGCTGTTGAGACTAGTAAAGATTCACATAAATGAGAATCCAGCAGATATGTTAACAAAGGTGGTTACAAGGGAGAAGTTAGAACTATGCAGAGACATAGCTGGGTTGGCTGTCACATAGCAATTGATTTAAATGCGACTGGAGGGGGAGAATTGATATATTCCAGCCGCATTCAAGATTCGTCCATGCTAAAATTGTTGAAATTTCAATTGCTTAATAAACAAGTAGTTCCCACCAACATGCATGCATGAAAGAGAAGTAGCAAATTTGAATTAAAACTCCCAACTTCAGCCGCCTTGTCTATTTTGTTGATAGCCACACAATCTTGTTTCTTGAGAAGCAAGATTTCCACATGCATGAGCCACCTAAGGGCCAACTAAGGGGCAGCGCACTTTTGCATTAAATGCTGGTGTAAAATTTCATGAATTCAGCAGATTTTTTGTCCAAAAATGGCAGGCAAGGCTGGCAGTTTCTTTCTTAATATGGCAGTTTTTTTTT
>NW_019245388.1:77161-98957 GCF_002742605.1 Olea europaea var. sylvestris | reverse complement strand
TTATATATTTAAGTCTAGCCAATAAAATTTCCCAACACCAATAACGTGGTCTGTGCCTAAATGGATCGACAAAAACTTTATAGCCCTAGTTTGATCCCCATTAATTTCAAAATACATTTTCCTATCTTCTTTTCAACTACATATTCTTAAATAAAATAATAATACAATAACATCAATTTTTTTAACTACACATTTTACATTAATTTACTATTTCAAAATATATTCTTAACATAAAATAGGACTCAAATAGGGGCATAAATATAACTTCAACACTCTTGTAATTTCTTCTATCTTGAAATGATCTCACTTGAGATAATACAATATAAAATTTACTAAAAGAATTTAAATTAAAGTATGTAGAAAGTAGAGAAAGTGACTCATGAATAGTTGTTAATTGGTTGAAAAAGTATATAATTAAATTGAGTGTGAGCAAACACAAAGGGAGAGCTGGTGAATGGTGACATTAGTTTGCACAAAATCACAATTTGATATAAGTAAAAAGATTAATTAATGGGTAGATTTTGACAAGATAAGGGTGGCACACTGGTTGTTATGGTCTTATATAAAGATAGAAGAGAAACAACATATAAACGCTTCTTTGATAACCATTATTTTAAAATTCTTTAATTTTCATACTCATTTTCAATCATACAATCGCACAATTAAATATTTTACATGTAAACTTAAAACTTTTTCTTTCTTTTAAATCACACGTTCTCCAAAACATTACTATTCAAAACTACATTTTCCCAAAAATAATGATTGTCAAGAAGGGGTTTAGTTATAACATATAAGTAGATTTTTTAGGAGAAGACTCTACAAAGTTCAAAATAAAAACATTTTAGATACTTAGTCCCTATTTGTTCATCATTTTTCGGATCATAGTTTTTATAATAATGATTTTTTTTTGTAGAATGTATGATTAAAAAATATAAAAATAATTTTAAATTTACGTACAAAATTATTTTATTCAAATATTGTGTGATTAGAAATAAATTTGAGAAAAAATAATTTTTTTTGAGAATGGGGCTCAAACATGAGCTCAAGTCTAAGGTCTCATCTAATTATTTTAAAAATATATATATATAATATTCTAATAATATAGACTTTCAAGAGTCAAGTCAAGCAATATTTTTAGACAAACACCATTATTCACGTTACTCTTCACAACTCAATTCCAATTTGATTTAACTAAGACCCCGTTTGATTTTCCTTTTTTTCAAAATGAATTTTTCTCTCTCTTCTTTTCAACCACAAACTTTTATTAAAATAATATTATACGAAAATAAAAAAAATTTCATCCACACATTCTCTATCAATCAACTATTTTAGAATTCATTTTTTTTTTTTTAAATGAGTGTCAAACACCCTCTAAAAATTAAGCCCCCTTTTGGCCCCATTTTCTAGAAATGAAAATGGGTAAAATAGTTTTTTTTTTTTTTTAAATGAATGGTTGAAAAAGAAGGAAATTTTTTTATTTACGTGTAATATTATTTTATGAAAATTTGTGGTTTAAAATAGAAGAGAGAAAAATAAAATATAATGGAATGAAAATTAATAGGAACCAAAAGAGGCTTAAATTTTCAATAACTTTTGAAAAAAATTAATGGAATATATAATTAAAAAATTGATAATTATATAAAATGGAAATCACACATAAGCATAATGTTGGAACCTAATTTTATTTTATTTTTCACTGAGTCGAAGACTGCACCAACAGTTTCGCGAAGCTTGTTCATGTTACGGATTGGAAATAGAGATAGCAATTTGCCCCGTCCCGTGAATATTAAGTATTTTTTTTTTTTGGGATTTTGTTTTTTCGAGTGTTTGTTTGAATATTGATGTTAATTTTAGCATTATTTGTTTTGAATTTTTAAATTCTGAATTAGTATTTTATAATTTAATAGTATAACTCTAAATTTTGAAAATGTGTAAAAAAAATTTTTTTTAATTAAATGGGGCAGTAAATAGGGCAAAAAACTGCCCCGAGCCCGCCCCGCCCCGTTTAAGGTGGGGCGGGGCGGGAGCGCCCCGTTGCCATAACTAATAGGAAATGTATTAGTATTTGAAGAAAAAGAAGTGCTACATGTACATAATTGTTTATATAATGGTGTTCATAATTACATGTGACACGGGATCCAACTTTTAATTCAAATATCACACTTGTACATCAACAATCGGATGATTACCACGTCACATTATGGACACCATTATATGCAATAATTATGTACAAGTAGAATTTTCCTTGAAGAAAATAGATCGATGAATTTTAACTAATATAAATTAATTAACTTTACGTCGTTCTTAACTTGTGGATAAAAAATCAAAGTTTAAACAAATTAGATTACTTATAAGCAATATTTTATTTGGTCAGATTTGTAATCTCTCGTTACTCTATGAACTATAATTTATGTGGCTCTCAAAAGTATTTAATGATTTGTTTGAAAACTATTTTTTTTGGAGAATAAATTTTATAATAGTGGTTTTTTTTAGAAAATGTGTAGTTGATAAATAGGAAATAATTTTGAGTTTACATTGTAAAATTATTTTTTTAAAAGAATGTTAATAAAAAATGAGTTTGAGAAAAAATTGAATTTTTCTTAGGTTTCAAATATGGGTTAAGTTTGATCACAGTTGAAGTTGATGAAAATCTACACAGAATAAGCACTTTTTTTTTTTTTTACCAGGATTGGTTAAAAATAGTGTTCTAAACGGCATGCCTTAACGATGCTTAGATGCCGCCAAGGTACGAGGAGTGGCAAAAAAGGTCACACCTTAGAGGTATGTGCTAATTTAGCGATCAACGTTCTTTTAGGATGAGCCTAGGTGCACCTTGCAGGCATTATTATTTTTTATTTTTTTTATTTTTTAACACTCCGTAAAGTTTTAAACTTTTATTTCAATTAAATTGAAAGGTCCAAAAATTAATATTTATAAAAATTTCAACTTTTAGGCCAGTAGGCTGAAAGATCCAAAAAATTGCTTACCATTTATTGATCCAATAATTTACAAAGCGCATATCCAATGATTTCATTGTAAATTTTTGATGTGGGATAAGAATTTCTTTGACTTGATTGTATTAAATTGTACTTTGATTTGGCCATAACGTATTGTACCTTTGGTTTTTTATTACAGTGTACTATAACTTTGATTTGACAGTAGTATATTGTACTATTGTATAAATAATTATTTATATTTTATTAAGTTGATTAATCATTTTCCTCTATTTTACTAATTAATAAAAGTTAAGAATTCTTCCAATATTTGGATTAGCACTAATATAATATATCTTGTTCATTGTTTAGAAATATATTCTATGCCAAAAAGAAACTCAAATTGGAACTTTAAGTTGGTAGAAACGAATAAGAACCTTATTGGTGCCAAGTTTGAGGGAATGCTAAACGTTACTTTGTTAAGATCTTAAAACTGCATTTAGTACTATAATATGTATTTATTATTAAATAATTTTTAAATTGATTAAAAATTTAAAATAATACTCCTTCTATCCCAATTATATAATTCCAATTTTCTCTTTCTCTTGTCCCAAATATATAGGCTTGTTTCCTAATTTAGAATATTTTATTTTGATTATTTATCAATATATCTTTATTCAAATTTCCCCACTTAATATGTCAATTTCTTGAAACCATCCAAATACGTACATTTTTCACTTTTTGAAAACATGGAACAACTTTCATTTCTTTCTTTTTTAAATTAAATCATTCAAATTTTTATTAATTTCAATAATATACTACTACATATTGAAAACTAAATAGGAATAAATTAGTAAAGATCTTGGCAAAAATTAATTTTTCAAAGACATAAACCCCATTTGGCCTCCATTAAATTCCATTTTATGTTTATTTCTCATATTTTCAACTACGCAATCTTCTATAAAATAATATTACACATAAATAAAAAACTTTGCTTTCTTTTTCAACCACTTATTATTTAAAAAAAACATTATTTCACCCATTTTCATTTCAAAAAACGGGGGCCTAACAGGAGGTTAAAGAATATTTTTTAATCTGTATGAAAATTGAAACAAAGTCTACATAATTGGGAGGGAGTATTGAATAAAATAACCTTTTTTTTAGGGGCTTTCATTTAAAAAGCCTAGTCAAACAAAACATTAGGTTAAAAAGTCCACAAACTAAGTTTTTGGGTAGAAGATCTAAAGATATGGAAAATGAAAAATATAATTTGTAAATGACTAAAATGACCTTACATACAAAAAGACATTGTTGCCCTAATTCCCATTTCGATTCCCATTTGACCCCAATTAAATTCTACCTTCCTTCCATTTGTTTTTCAAAAATCGGTTGTAGAGGTATGCAATTTCTTTCTTTTTCATCATCATTTTTCTCTATTTAATGAAATCATAAACTCTACATTCCCTTTTCCTTGACCACTCAATTGGTTGAAGTGAGTAATAAAATCTTGCAATATTATTATTGGGCATTTGGAGAAGAAGTGGGTGTTGTAATTTTCAATTTTTGGGTTAGTTTCTTTCTCTATTTTTTTTTGAATAATTTCTTCATGTTGTTGTATATATGTTTATGGTTTTTATTTGTGAACAATGATTTTGAATTAATTTTATCATTAGATTAAAGTTTTGATATGGGTTACTTCCAAACCCTTTTCTCATTACCCATCATTTATATCAATTTAGAGTAAAATGTAGGTTTGCAAAGGCATGTTTGGCTATTTTTTTATTTCTCTACTGTAAAATATACATTTAATTTTCATCTGTACATAACGACTTACATGTCGTTTTGTGTAATCCGTAACGACTTACATATCGTTATCAGTACCGTACAATGTATAAAATTTGATGAAATTTTTATATTGAACTACATTTCTGGACACCGCGAATATGGTACCGATTTCAGTTTATTTTCCAGTTGAATATGAACAGTCGGTTGAAAGTGTTTCAAAATGGAAATATGCAGGGAATGGCAAAGGAAAAACAACTCATATTCTTGTTGCGAAAACTATTTCTTATGTGAAATTATATAATAAAGTCAAAGAGATGTTGAACATCAATTCACAACTATTTCGAAATTTAATTGAAAAAATCGAATGATTAAAGAATCTATTCACATCTTCAAATGGTTACGAGTACAATCATAAGATATCAATGGATTGTATGTTTTTATTCCCAACTAATATGGAACAAATCAATACCTTGGAATAGAAACCAGTACCTTGGCTTCTGTTGGAACATACTCTTTTATTATTTCATTTATATTTATAGTGGATAATTGATTTGGAATTATTTCCTGCAAACTACATAATCATCGTGTATGTTATCTTGCTCATTTACTTGCTTTCAATATAAAGATTCAGAAGCTTGGATGTTTACTTTGTGATTTCGTACTGCAGCTCTTTTAAGGGATATGCTCACTCAACTTTACTTTAAGAGGAATTGGACATAGCAGGTCGAATATTGTGTCAATCTTTTCCATCCCGACCGAAAGAAAAATGGGAAACCTCATTTTTTTTTTCTTTTTCTTTAGGTGCTACTAGTGGATGGCTTGTTTACATAGAAACAATTGATCTAACATCTTAAGCAATTTATTCTTTCAATTTTATCAAGATGTAGGTCGAAAGCGTTTGTATATATGTGTGTACGATTGAAACTGTAATGTAATGGTTGGCTTATAAACTAGGCAAACTTCCCGATTTATCATCATAATTCATAATCCAAGTTCCTAAATTTGTGACAGTGTTGAGATTATAAATGATCAAAATTATTCAATGGATCCATATAGACTATATTAATCGAACGGTCATTTGTATTTTTGTAAATTCTTCCCAATACAATCTTAATTCTTGAAGTTCTCAAGTAATAATCGTCTAAGATTAAGGTTGTAATATTGTCCTAACTTGTAACTTTATAATTTTGTGCTTATTCGAAGCACAAGATGATTTATTAAATTTTGTAGTCATTGTGCTATTGAAATGTTTTTGCACTTTTGAAATGCAAACGATGTTCATATAATTGCAGTTGATGTAAATGTACTCAATCTAATGACGATATACATTTTCTTCCTTCTGAAACAAAGTGTTTATAATCGTTGTAGTACAAAAATGCATTGATTTTAATTACGACATTGAAGTTGTTCTTGAAGCACAAAACGATATAGATGTCGTTCCAATATAAAAAAGTAGAATGAATAACATAATGATATTGAAGTCGTTCCTGTAATAAATAATGATTTCTTTATAATTTCAGTATGAAATACATACCGCTTAACTTATTTTGGTAACGACATAAAAGTTATACTATTCATAAACGATATATAAGTCATTCTATTACAAAAATGCACTCATTCTAGGAATGACATTGAAGTCGTTTTTGAAGCTCATAACGATAGATATCCTTCCAATAAAAAAAGTGCACTAAGCAACGTAACAATATGGAAGGCATGATGGGTAGTTGTTGACGGTCGAATCGTTACTTTTAGCTAGAACGATATAATTATCGTTTTATATGAAAAGAAACGATATCTATGTCGTTATACTTTTGATTTGAATTGAAACGATTTCAAACTCTTCAAATTTGTATTAAAATGATATGAATGTCATTATTTTACTTGTGATTTTGATATATAACAATATCATTATCATTTTAGTACAAGTTTGATGAAGTTGATATCATTTTAGCTTAAATCATAACTAAAACTACACACATATCGTTTAAGTTAAAATAAAACGACAACTATATCATTTCTACTAAAAATAACGATTCGACCATCCATGATCACCAGACATGCATCTGACATATATTGGATGATCAACATAGGTAATCAAGTTGGTTCGATCTCACTCAAAGGAAATTATGAGAACATTTTTGTTCTCGTGATTGTATACCATCTTCAAACAATTTTGACAGAAAGTATTTCCATTCGCTCTTTTTAAGTCATTCGAGTGGTATCAACCCACTTGATGGCTTCTTTCGATCGTCTTACATATGTTGAAGGCATAACATGTGGTTGTGAACGGTGAAATTATTATTTTTATCCAAAACGATATAATTATCGTTTTATATGAAAAGAAACGATATCTATGTCGTTATATTTGTGATTTGAATTGGAACAATTCCAAACTCATCAAATTTGTACCAAAACGATATGAATGTCGTTACTTTATTTATGATTTGATACATAACGACATCATTATCATTTTAATACAAGTTTGACAACGTTGATATCGTTTTAGTTTAAATCATAACTAAAACTACACACATATCATTTCAATTAAAATAAAACGACAATTATATCGTTTCTGCTAAAAATACAATTCGACTGTCCCCGACTACCAGTTATGCATCTAACTTATGAAAGATGATCAAAATAGGTAATCAAATGGGTTCGATCTCACTCAAAAGAAACTATAAAAACTTTTTTGTTCTCATGATTGTATACCACTTTCAAACTATTCCGACAGAAAGTATCATCGTTTACTCTTTCTAAGTCATTCGAGTGGTATCAACCCACTTGACACATCTTTCGATCGTCCTATGTATGTTGAAGGCATGATGGGTGGTTGTGGACGGTCGAATCATTATTTTTAGCGAGAACGATATAATTATCGTTTTATATGAAAAGAAACGATATCTAAGTCATTATACTTATGATTTGAATTGGAACGATTTCAAACTCGTCAAATTTGTACTAAAACGATATGAATGCCATTAATTTATTTGTGATTTTGATACATAACGATATCATTATTGTTTCAATACAAGTTTGACAACGTTAATATCGTTTTAACTTAAATCATAACTAAAAAACTAAATATATATCGTTTCAGTTAAAATAAAACGACACTTATATCGTTTCTGCTAAAAATAATTATTCGACCGTCCACAACCACCAGACATACATCTGACATATGTAGGATGATCAAAATAGGTAATCAAGTGTGTTCGATCTCTCTCAAAAGAAACTATAAGAACATTTTTGTTCTCATGATTGTATACCACCTTCGAACTATTCCGACAGAAAGTATCTTCGTTCGCTCTTTAAAAACATTTTAATAGTATCAACCCACTTGATGACCTCTTTCGATCGTTCTACGTATGTTAAAGATATGACGAGTGGTTGTGGATGATCGAATCATTATTTTTAGCTAGAACGATATAATTATCGTTTTATATGAAAAGAAATGATATATATATATACTTGTGATTTGAATTGGAACGATTTCAAACTCGTTAAATTTGTTCTAAAACGATATAAACGTCGTTACTTTATTTTTGATTTTGATACATAATGATATCACTATAAGTTCAATGCAAGTTTGACGACGTTGATATCGTTTTAACTTAAATCATAACTAAACTACATACGTATCTTTTCAATTAAAATAAAACGATAATTATATTGTTTATGCTAAAAATAACGATTCGACCGTCCACGACCACTAGACATGCATCTGATATATGTAGGATGATCAAAATATATAATCAAGTTTATTCGATTTCCCTCAAAAGAAACTATGAGAACATTTTTGTTCTCATGATTGTATACTTCCTTTGAATTATTCCGACAGAAAGTATTTTCATTTACTCTTTTTAAGTCATTCAAGTGGTATCAATCCACTTAATGACCCTAGGGAAAATTTCAAAGTTATTATTAGAATAAGAGCATTTTATACTAAAACGACATCAATTACTTTATATGTCATCGGAACGAAGTGTATATCGTTACATGAATATGCACAATGTTCACATTCTAAATATGTACAATACGTAAACTTGAAAATTATAAAAAGTCACGAAAATATGTAAATTTCAATTATATTTAATATCGTAGTTATAGCGTTCTAGTGTAACTTCTCCTAAAACGATATGTATAACATTATAGTTACGATTGAATAGGAAAGATATCATTGTCGTTGAAAATTGTATTTAAACAACATAAACATTATTTAATTATTCCATAGCATGCGCCTAAACTTGTTAAACAGTGAAGCAACGTGTGTTCGATATCGAAACGACATATACATCGTTTTTTGTATTTCAGAAACGAGTTCAATGACATTATACAAATTAGTTAAGAGGACTCTATTCGATGCTGAAATGATATCGAAGTCGTTTTATATTTCATGAATGATTTCAATGTCGTTATGCAAATCAATGAAACAGTGTCAATAGCTCATTTCCATTACACATTTTATTTAAGTTGATAAATTATATTTTACGATTTCTTCAAACTGCAATATCTTGGTGCTGGCTTATCCGAATCGATTTTTTCTCGAGTCGAATAGTTCTTATTAATTACAAGCTTTAAAATGAATCCAATATCAATATACTACATCACTTTTTATTAAAATATAATTATTGGACTCTAAATAAGATAGAAATTTAAAAAATATTTTTTTCCATTTTTTTTCAAAATATAACGATACAATTTATTTTAAAAAATTTCGTGTGTTATAATAGGTGTCTAATGAATAAATGACTCAGTAATTGTTTTTGACTAGTTGCTAAGTTGTGGACAATGTTAAAATTTTGGGTGCACCGGAGATCAATTATGAGGAAGAGATGGCCTTAAACTTAAAAAGAAAGTTCGAATTCTAAGGAGAATGTGATTTTGAAGGGGGAATAATTTTTGAATTTAAAGGAAGAGAATGTTGTGTGTGTTAGAACATGAATGCATAGTTATTAGAGTCAATCCGATGATCGACTCAAAAAAACCACCGAGTCAATGATTCAACCGGTGGGTTATTGTTAAATTTTAATTTTCATTATTTTTTAAGTAAAAATGAAACAATTTTTTGAAATGTAATATATACATTTTGCTCACAAAAATAAAGGACCATCACTTGCCATAATGGTCGTGGAGTTGAAATATTTTTTTGCCATCCAAAATTAAAGTCACGGCTGCAGCAAATTAAAAAAAAAATTCCAATTTCTTCTTCATTTTTGTTTTACAAGTTAAGAGTAAAGAAGTCTTTTGACACTTTTAAATAATTGAAGCTCTTTTTATTTTTATAATTTTGGTCAAAGACTAATTGAACAAAATGTAAATTAACGTTGGTCATCCCAACTCATTTCCCCTTTTTTTTAACATCGCCTAGGTGCGCATCAATGAAGCTTGGCTTCCTCCTATCTTCACAAACACTGATCAAGCTTAAAATCTATTTTGAATAACCTTTTAGTGCTTGTTTGGCATGGATTTTGTTAATTATTTTTTAATCGTTAGAGATAAAGTGTGTAGAGAAGAATTCAAAAACGATGACTGAAATAGTGAAAAAAGGATCATAAAATTTACCTATTGGATTATAATCTAACGTGCTCTTGATTTTTTATGGGGCAACTTTTAAAATGGCTGGATAATTGATCCAATTTTTCACAATGGCCTCTTTTATTAGAAATACTATTTTACCCTTACTATAATTATTTGCAAGATGTATCTTATATCTTTAAGAATTTATTAATCAGGACCTATATCTATATTTTTCAATCTTTCAAATACCTTTAAATATTGTTTATATTTTAGTAGTTCTTCAAAGATCGTAGGCTGACCTTTCTTGGTTATATATCCTCGAACTAATCCTTTCGAAATTTCTTCTTGTATATCTCTATGTTTAGTTATAATATCCTTTACCTTTCTTATTTCTCTTCTAGTTCTTACAGAATCAAATCCTATATTATTTTTACAATTATAATCTATATCTCTATATATTTCTTTAATTTTTTCTTTACCAACAGGAAATATATCTTCAGACTTTTCAGCTAACCTAAATAAAAACAAAACATTTTTTTCATCTAAAAATAATATGAGATTATTATCATCATTAGTAGTGGAAGTGGATGCTTGTGAATTGTTCATCAGAATAATTAAAGCATAAGCATGTTAGACTAAGTAAATAACTTACAGTAATCAAATGGAAGTAAACAAACTTTCCCTCCAGTATGCTCTTATATATGCTTTGCATGTACTTAATCAATCTTCTGAATCAAGTAAAGGTTTAAAATGTTTTTGAAATCGTTTGGGTCCACGATTGTTTCCGCAAAAGGTTTTTCAATTAAGGTTGCATTTCTCACTCTAGAGAACTAGCCGTGTTTCCACAGACGCTATCTCACAGTATCCAGAGTCTCTGTTTTCACCTCTATCCAAACTCTTTTCAGAATCAAGTTCCTACTTGGAACGAAATTTTAAAAGATAACTCACACACAAGTTGCTACAATTTTGTTAGAAAACTGCCTTTTTCCCCTAAATCATTTATTAAAGACGGGTACTTTGGCATGCTAACATCCATTCAAAATCAATGTTTTGAAAATCTTTTAAAATCTCTATTTGTACTGCCGAGAAATCATGAGAAACTTAACGAAATTCTTTTATGAAAGCTTTATTGAACATAACAAACTTTATTTTGATATTCATGAACTGAAATTGTACATGCTTACAAACTATATTTACATACCTTTGGTATTCACCTTATGAAGTTTAGAACTCCATAAGTGATTACCTTATTACACGCTTTATTATCTTCAAGCTATCTAATATTTTTCTGAATACAAGTGGTGTATACAGATTACAAAAGATCTATCTCTAAGATGTGTTTCCTTTGAGTGTTTAAGAGATAAGTTGTTTTGAGATGTCTTCCTTCTTCCTCCTTGCCTCCTTTTATAGAAGCCTTTGGGAATCTTATCTTGACAGACGTTTTCCACCTTTCTTTGTTGGGTAGCTAGGTCATCTTATCTCCACCGAATTTTCCATTATCTTCTTGCAAGGTGGACCTCTCCTTTTGAAATTATATGCCTTATCTTTTGAGTTTGTCTGCCACTTGTGATAATTGGTGGGGAGAAGTCACAATTATGGAAACTTTTCTTACATTATCTTCTGTCTTTTAGTAGCCACAATTTTTCTTTAATAAATTTCTTTATTAAAGTAGTGATAAAGGGCTACTTTTGTCACTATCACTTTTCCATTTTCGAATCAAAGAATTCTGCAGGGAATTCTTCACTATTAAGAGATGCTTGACTCATATCTTCAACTACACAGTATTCACAATGGTGATCACTGTAATTTCAAAGTAATTTGCATAGTTTTTTTGCCATATCTTCTGATCCATGCACTTGGTTGAAAATAATTGCAGATAATAAATGGTCGAGATAACAAATATCTTCTTCCTTGGTAGCCATCCTTGCATTGGAATAGATAATATGATCTTCAGATGGATAAACCCATACTTTTTCTTTCTTAGTAATTGTCTGAGTTACATGTTCAAATATCGCTTTGTACCCTTTTGCTCTTCTGTAGGGCATCATATTTAGAATATCTTGATATCCATTTTTAACAACCTTTTGATTGGTTGGTAAAAAATGTTGATTTGTAAGTCCCATTTTTATCATATGGAACGATGGATGCATATATTCAAGAACGGGATCCCATTCCATGGTTGCTGAATGGAATCTGATATATATATATATATATTTGTTGTCTTTACGACTTCAGTATATCTTTTAACAGCTTTCTTGATGTTGGCTAGAAGTTGAGCTATCTCTTTGAAATCTTTACTAGGATATATACAAAGTATATTTCCTATCTCAAAATAATTTCGAACCCAGTTGGCTGGTGCTCCTGGATAAAAATTTATCTTGTTGTATTTTGAATAGTGGAGAGTCTTCATCCACTTTCCAATCTCTAGATACCAATCTGATAAAATATTGAAAATAACAATAAAGAGTGTTACTTCTTAATGGTTATCTTTTCTGGGAATTTTTGCTTTATGGCATATCTTGACAATATCTTTTGGATCTATCCTTTCAATAGAAAGTTTAGATTGAGTTTGGCTCTGTGAAGAGCTACCTTCTCTTTTGATATCTTGAATATCTTTATTACCAGTAATAGGTTCAAATTTTCCCTGTGAAGGGGTTCCTATTACCTTCTTTTCTTTCCCTTTATCCTCGGGGAGAGCGCTAGTATTCACAAGTCCCTATGAAGGGATACTAGACTTGGTACAAGTAACTTCTACCTCAAGGGCCATATTTTTGCCTCGAAGGCTATCTTGGATATTTTGAATTTGTGTTTCCAAATAGGAAACTTTTGTCTCAAGTATCTGGACTTTTGTCCTTAGTTATTCTAACTCCATTCCTGCTAAGATAATCAGGTAGAAAATTAGTTTTGCCTTTTATATATTCAATATCAAATTTGAAATATGAAAACCAAATTTGTATCCTAATAATATATCTATTGGCAGTAGATGGATCAACATTATTTTTCAAAAATATTTTAACTTGAGTATTATCAGTTCTAATCAAGAACTTCTTTGGTAATAAATAATTTTCATATTTTTGAACTCCTCTTTTTACAGCAATGAGTTCTTTCCTGTTTGTTTCATATCTTGTTTCAACTTCTTTGAATGTTCCTGATGTATAACCTGCAAGTATCTCAGGACAAGAACAATCTTTTTCACATTTATATTCTTTATGATTCTTTTTCACCTTTAACACTGCTCCCCAGTAATAATCTGAAGCATCAGTTTCAAGGATAAAGAAATCTTCTTCTTGTGGTATTACAAGTTTGGGAAATACCTTTAACTCTTCTTTTACTTTCCTTATATTTTCACAATCTTGTTTTTCCCAAGACCACATAATATTTTTTCTTAATTTTGGAAGAAAATAATTTTTCAATTTGACACAATTTTCAATGAATCTTTCAGCATAATTTAATATACCAAGGAAGCTTTGTAATTGTTTTTTATTTTTGATTTTTTCAGGAAATTCTAGAAGTTTTTCTCCAATATGAGATTGCAATTGCAACTCTCCTTCTTTTATAAATAATCCTAAAAATTATATTTCTATTCTAGCTATCTCAGCTTTCTTTTGAGAAAGTGTAATACCATGTTTTTTCATAATATAACAAAAATTCTCAATATGTTCATCAATATTATTTGAATGAATAAGTAAATCATCTACATATGCAATACAGAAATGAGTAATTGGTTTGATTACCTCATCCATTCTTCTTTGGAATATTTGTGGTGCATTTTTCAAGTCAAATGGCATTACATTCCATTCGTATTGTCCTAAAGGATTGGGGGTACTAAATGCAGTTAGTGGTTTACTTTCTTCTGTAAGCATGATTTGCCAAAACCCTGCCTTACAATCAAATTTTGAAAATATCTTTCTGTTCTGTACTTGTTTAATAAGGGTGTCCTTATTTGGCAAGTAGTATCCATCAAATTTAGTAACTTCATTTAATTTTTTGTAATTTATCACCATTCTGGCTTTTCCTCTTTATTTCACTATGTTTTCTAACTATAAATGCTGGGTTGCTATGTGGGCTTTTACTAGGCCTAATCAATCTAATTTCTAGCAATTCTTTTATCTGGTCTTTAAATTTTTTTTGATCATCAATACTATATTTCATAGGTTTGACTCTTACAATTGTGTCTGGATTTGTTAATTCTATTTTTGCCTTTACTTTGTCTGTATTCCATTTTTCTAATGGATTTTCAGAATATGTTTCAGAAATTTCATTTTTCAGTTTTTCAATCCTATTTTCTGTTATTTTTAAGACTGTAACTGGTTTAAATTTTTCTATACTCCAACATCCACCACGCTGGGTTGAAGAACTCTGATGGTTTATATCTGTATATGCTATTGTAACAACTTTATTTATTTTTGGTGTAAAAATTTTATGTGCACAAGGTGTTATGAACATATACTTATCAATATATTGTGTAAATGGTGCATATTTTAACAGAAAATTTTGTCCTAATAAAATATCACATCCAATTGTGGTTGAAATGTATATTATGTCGACAAATACTTCTCTAAAGGAAATTAGAAAAGGTACTTGCGTAGCATATTTGCTATATATTACCTTATTTCCACCTGCTGTTGTAGCGGTGACTATCTTCTTAGAATTGTATATCCAGTATTCAGATGGTAGTACATTTGGTAAGTATAAGCTTATTGTACTTCCTGTATCTAAGTAAGCATGAAATTTAATTCTACAATAGCTTTTTATATTAAGTGTAATTTCAATATATGGATTCATGGGATTAGTACTTATTACTCTTTCCATGATAACAATGATTTCATATTTTCATCTATTCTTGATATGATGATTGGGTTATCATCAACTGTTATCTTTAAATATCTTTGGCAGATTTTATAAGGGCCATATTTCTCAAAAAAGTTCATTCCTAATAGAATAGGTAAACGATCTACTCTATATAATTCATCTTTATATAGAATTACTTCTTCAATATATTCTTTCTGATCCTCTCCTATAAGTATATGAGGGAACTTAACATATTTTCTTATTTCAAGATTATTTCCTAAATAATCCTTAAATATATATGATTCTGGTATTTCAAAGTCTATTAAATGACTAACAAATTTAGCATTTACATGACTTTTATCTGCTCCAGTATCTATGAGGACAAGAAGATTCTTCTTGTATCCTTCTTGATTTATATATCTTGTCTTAATGTAATATTGCGAACTTGATGGTTCAGTAATACTTAAATTCTTAAATCTGCTTATCCTAGAATCTTGTCTAGAGGGAAACCTTGCAATAAGATTATTTCCTTCTAAGCTGACACTGTTTCTTCTTATTAATTTTCCTTCGAAATTAATTTCTTTAGCTTGTTTATGGAAATCAAGCATTATTTGTTTTGGTATAGTGACTTCATGTTCTTGGTATTTCCTAGGAGGTATATATTGTGCTAATTCCTCAAAATCTTTATGTATGATAATGTTATCAGTTATTTTTCTTAGATTGTTATGATGGCTAGTACTAAAAGCAAAAATTGATTTTATGCTTATACTAACAGCCTTACTTCTTCGTAACATTTTTAAGTTTCCAATTCTATAGTATAGATTGAGACTTTGGTCAATATTTTCATCATTTAATGATATTGCATAATTTGGTTTTACTGTAAATATTATCTTTTGATAGACTAAGTTTCCTACAATTGTTCCTAATAGAGTATCTATAGGATCTTGTAAGATTCTATTGTCCATACAATATATTTCTATTGGTATGTTCATACATTCTCTAAAGAATCCTTTTACCATTATCTGGACTCCTCCTATTTCAATACATTTTAATTTATTTCTTACATTTTTTGGGATTTTGGATAATTTTTGTTTTACCCATTCTTTTGTAATTATAGGAATCCTTGCTTTTCCTATAGTATCTTCTATATTGATAGACATTTCTTTATAATTCATACTTACAATTGTTTTATTTACTCTTGGTAAAATTCCTAAGAATTCTTGATGAAATACATCTTTTTTTTGTAAGTATAATATTTTCTTAGTGATTCCTGTGTATTTTTTAATATCAAATGTAATTTCTTGATTTATACTTTCTATAGAGTCTTCAACTTCTTCAGTTGTTTCTATTTCTACTTCTGATTGTTGTATCTCCTGATTCATATATACTATCTCCTCATAATCTTCTTCTGATGAGGATGTATTTAATTCATAAATGCTACTGCATTCACTACTTGGATCTTCAAAGTCTTCAATTGGTTCTATGTCACTATCATCTTGAAATTTTTCATAAATTTTAAGAGTTTTTATATTCTGTCTATATTTCTTTTTAGGATATTGGGGGGGCAATGTGTCATTCTTCATTACAAATAAAATATCTACATTTCTTAATATTTCTTGACTTAAATTTTTTATTCAAATTTCTTTTCTTGAAATATTTTTTATGTGGTTTAAAATTTCTTTTCTTGAATTTTTTTATAGTTTTTGAATTTTCTTTTATATTTCTTATATGATTTGTATTTCTTCTTATGACACCCAAATTATTCAACTTGGCCAATATTTTTGTAACAACATAATGAATTCTTTCTTATTTTATATGCTTTTTTATTTTCTAGTGCTTCTCTACACCATATGTCTATCATTTTTTTTTGTAAATTCAATTCTAATTTCAAGGCTATTTATTTTTATTCCTTCCTCTTCTCCTAGAGGTAATAATTTTTCATATTCTTTTAATAACTTAATTCCCCATGGGAATGGTAACTTCGTAAAATAAGATCTTAATATAGATTTATTTTCTTGATAATTTCCTTGGTTTAATATATGGTATATTTTTTCAAATTTACAAGTATATCTTTCTAATTCACACATATCACATATCTTTAAATTTTTTATTGCTATCATTCCTTGATTATATTCATCTTGTTTTCTTTCTTCATCATTAGAAGTATACCTATCACCTAAGAATTCCGTTTTTAAAATTTTTTCAAATCTTTTTAATATCTCCTATATATTTTGTTCATTTAAAGTATTCCTGTTATCTAATACCTCAATTCTACCTGCTCCATACTTTATCCTTCCTTTAATAGTTTCTGGTAATTTTCTCCACCATTCAAAAACAAATCCTCTGAATGTATGTTCGATAAATTCAAAGGCTGTATACGTTTTCCATTTATTAAATTGTATTGCTAAATCTGTACTTTTCATCGGTGTTTCAATAGCTTTATTTTTATTTACACAGTCTAGATCTAACCATATTCCTGTTGTATGGATTGATTCATTATAAGATTTCATTGAATTTATTTCTTTTATAGACTGTTTTCTTACATTTTAAGTGTATCTTTTTTGTATTTTTCTATATTGGTAAACACCATCCTTATTAGGTATTGGGGTACCATAAGGATAATCTTGTTTTTCATCACTATTGAATTCTATTTTTATATTCTGACTTGAAGATGGATTAGTATTCATCTTTGTATTTTTCATTTTTTCAGTTAATTCTTCTAATTGTTTTTTATATTCTTCATACTCTTCACCTGTGGATTTTAAGAATTTTTGTTCTATTTCTTGTACATCTATAATTATATATTGTTTTTCTTCATATTTTTCCCTTTATTATTCTCCTTTTGTGTTATCCTAAAATCTTGAGGTGGATTAATTATAATTCTATCTTTTCCTCTAAGATTTTTATTTAAAAGAGCATTTCCTACTTGTAGATTATGTTCTAAATTTTCTAATCTTTTATGCATATCCTCAAAACTTTCATTTGTGGTGTTTTTAGGTAAGTAGGAATAACTAGGTTTTTTATGTTTTTCAACCTTTTTAAAAAATTCTTCAATTATTTTTTCTTCATCTACTATATTCATCATAATTTTTGGTTCGTAACATGACTCTGATACCATTCGTCAAAGTGTGCAACGGAGGGGTTAAGATTTTTTAGCCAATTAAAATCTTCATATGTATTTAAAATATCACAATAGAATTTATAAAATTTACTATTTTTTATTAAAACTTTTTCTTCAATAATTATGTTTAGTTCTTTAATTCTTCTTCTTAGATTGAGAATTAATTTTTATATATCATTTTCTGTTTTGATTGATTATCTATAGAAACATTTTTATTTTTTAATTTTGGATCTAAATATTCTGTAAAGAAACCTTTCAGATTTTATTCTAAATATTTTAATTCATTTTCTATTGCGTTTTTTAGATCAATAAAATTTTATATAATATTTGGGTTCAAATTTATTAAAGATTTTTGATCTATATTTCTTTGAGGACCTAATTAAATATTTTTATACATTATAGTGACTTTGATTGCAATTTTCTCATTAAGGGGGTATTTTTACAAAAATTATTATTCAAAAGCTATTATTCGCATGTTTATATTTTTTGGTCTAATATTACAAAACTCCCTTTTATTTACGCGGAAAAATTAAATACATCACATTCGCTCTGCTCACACACTCAGCCGGCTCTCTTCAAGATTCCAGATTCTAAAAGCTTCCTNGAAAAGGGGATCAAAGTTCATCAAGGATTGGAAGTTTGATTTGTAAAGGAATTTTGGAAAATTGAAGACTTGGTTTTGGGATGTTGGACAGCAAACTAGTGCCCAAGCGCTAGGTTTGGGGGAAGAAATGGTGGAATTTAGCCTAAGAAGTAGCGTCCCGGTGCTCAAGCGCCGCAATCGTCGCTTGTATGCCGCTCGAGCGGGCATTGTTATTTGGGCAGAGTTTGTTTTTGATTCTGAGTCTGTTTCTTGAATTGTATTTCACCCAAAACACCTTAAATAAGTTCCTATATATACTCCATATAGTTTAGGCTCTTTATAACTTCGATTTAAGATAACATAGCAAAACATTATATAGCATAGAGAGAACATCAAAGTGAGAGAATCTAGTTTACCAAGAGAGAGACTCGCATACTTAAAGATAGGTTGAGTTTTGCTAGATCCTTTTGCACTTTTTTGCTATTGATTATAGTGAATTCTTTGTCTCTGCCAGTGGATTTCCCGGAATTGGATTTTCACTTTAAATCTTGTGTTCTTATGTGATTCTTTTCATCTTGTCATATTTTCTTAACTTTAATATTCATAACAAGTAGTATAAATTCTATTATCAGGTTATTGCAAATTGGCTTGTTTTATAGCAAGTGGTATCAAAGCCCAGGGTTCCGACAGTTTTTGGGAGGGCCAGTTTGGTCTTGTATTAAAGCAATGTTAGATTATTTCAGGATGGCAAGTATGAAGTTTGAAATTATTCTTTTGAATCGCAATACCAGATTTTCTTTGTGGCAGATCAAGATGTGAGCAGTGCTCCCCTAATTGGATTTGTATGATGGTTTTTNGCAGTTAAGTAAGAATATATTTTTTGTTATTTTTTTGCTTTCTAAGATAACACGATCATATGTTTCTTTTTTTCTTTTTCTTTTTCTTTCCGTCTCAAATTTTTTTTTTTCTGTCTTATCAAACTTAAAAATTGAGATCAAGTTGGTTCCATTAGATGTTATGCAACAGCTTTCTGAAGTCTGCAAGCCTTCATTTGGGGCACATGAAGAACTATAATGAGTTAAGGCAGTTTAGCTGTGTCTGGAGAGGTTTGAATGCAACTCAGAGCTTAACTTATTTGTCGGATCATAAGTTTGCAAGAACGAGAAAGATGATGGTTGATTCTGATGCAACTGCAAAAGGAGGAAAAATAGTTGATCTCTTACTTGAGAAAGATGATGGAGGCTGTGACAGTGGAGGATGGAAGAGGTAATTAGATATCCAGAGTTCTTGAGTTGGCTATGTATTTGAATAGATGGATGGAATTCTGTAATTATTGCATAATATAGAGATTTTTTCTTCATGCTTGTTTGAATGAGATAAATAAGGGTAGATAGTGTTAAAACTTTTACATGCCTACTAATGATTACAATCTTTTGCTCCTTCTTAGATTTGGTATTTAAATTGATATGGAATTGAATCATTGGTTCATATTACTTGATAGTTAAATGCATCCATACAAGTAGTTTTTGGTTTTAAAGTGATCTGGAGAATGAATAAATTGGTAAATGTGACCTTGATGTTTAAATGTACCCTTACCTATGAGTTCATTAAGCTTTCATGCAATTAATTGGATTAGTATAGTGTTAATTAACATCATGTTTGGGCTCCATTATTTCTAAAATTTATTTTTCTCTCTCTTCTTTTCGACCACGTTGTTGGAGTGTGATTCAAATTCCTAGTACGATTGGGTTCGTTAATTGATAAAAGGAACAAAAGTCTTATTGGTTTGGAAGTCCGGTTGAAAAGGGGATCAAAGTTCATCAAGGATTGGAAGTTTGATTTGTAAAGGAATTTTGGAAAATTGAAGACTTGGTTTTGGGATGNGCGGAAAAATTAAATACATCACATTCGCTCTGCTCACACACTCAGCCGGCTCTCTTCAAGATTCCAGATTCTAAAAGCTTCCTTCTTCTTATGAAAAATGTAGTGAAATTTTAGTTGATCGGCAAATTCTGCTATCTTTGTTTTCCTCAATCGGATTCACTTTTCTCAGCTGTAATCTACAGTTTTATGAGGTATCGATCTGTGACTGTATAGAATATTATTTCTCCTTCTGGATTATTTGAAAATATAGATTTTTTTATATTCTTTGCTTGAAATATTAGCCGATCTGTATTTCGAGAAGTGTTTTCGCGGTTCACCAAGCCAGCTATTCTGAATGTGAGATCGATATTCGTTTTTGTTTTTTGTAAAAGCTGTGTTGTTTCTTATTTGCTTTATTATTTTGTCCATTTAATTGAACGTCTAGCTTGTTGCTATTTATGAAGTGCAAGAATTTCAAAGAAAGAAATTAGATAAGTTCAAATCAACGTCGGAGGGCCACGTTAAAATATGAACTGCTTACTGATTTATTCTGTGATGAAATGAAGAACAGAGATGCTTGTCTGTGCTTTCTATGTTAAAAATTGATTTTAGATCAATGAGGAGTTACTCTGGCAGCTGAAGCTTCGAAAATTTCTGTTAATTCACTTCTCAAAGCAAAGGGAAAATAGAATATATAGAAACACAGGTTCTTTGTATTACATGAAGTGGGTCTATGCTAGTGTAATGTGTAGGTTAGATAGTTTTTATTTTTTATTTTTAAAAAAGATCATCTGCATTTGATAAGATGCCAATGAGTGAAAACTGTATCATATACTACATTTATCCCTTATTTGGTTTAGATTGAAACGATATTTTTAGTAGATTTTGCTAAAAATTGATGAAATTTGTGGTTAAAAAGTTGTTAAAGTTGTGGATCGTATAAAATGTGTGGTTTAATATGAGTTTTAGATAAAAAAAAAAAAAATGGCGGGAGGGACATGGGCCTAATATTTTGACTGTCAAATGGAAAAGAGAAGTGAACATTCATGGTATAACCGAAAGATCTTCAACTTGCTCTTGTCGTTTTCATCAATTTACTATGCTTTTCGCTGACTCTGCAGTTAAGTAAGAATATATTTTTTGTTATTTTTTTGCTTTCTAAGATAACACGATCATATGTTTCTTTTTTTCTTTTTCTTT
>NW_019245388.1:62229-69027 GCF_002742605.1 Olea europaea var. sylvestris | reverse complement strand
TGCCGTGGAACATTGGCAAAGTAGGGCTAGAGCTTGTGGGACTATTGCCCATGCCACATCCCAGTTTGCTTCAGTAGACATCAGTGCACAGAAATGAGCAGCTTCTGCTCGGTGTCTATTGCTTTTGTCATGTCTTTATTTCATGTTTTCCTAGATTAGGTTGTATTTCCATTTGCAGGAGTTTCCATCCAAGAAAGTTCTATTTCTAACCTTTGCATTTATCATCTCGTTGTATGACAAGTTGTTACTTTGAGTAGTGGCTTTTGTTAACCCGTGGAGGAAAGGAAAGGATTGAACATTTGCAATTAGTAAGATGGGGGAGTGAATGTTTTATCAGGAAAATATTATATCATAACCAATCTTTTAATTCTTCTCCTCTCTGGGTGTGCTCTAAGCTGAATAATTATGAGACATAATGTTTCTTCCAGAATAACTTACCCCTTATGCCATCGTTGGAGAAATGTGCAATATACAGTATTCATATACTGTTGATTGGAAGTCTATATGATGCCAATAAACTGTTGTTTTCTTTTCTTTTCTTCTTCATTTTTTTTATATGTTTATTTTTATGACGTTATTTTCGGTTGAAGTTATACTTATTTCCACTCTCTTTCTTATTGGCAGTGAAGATGGAAGATTGAGCTGTGGATATTTCAGCTTCAGAGGAAAAAGGGCTAGCATGGAGGATTTTTATGACAATAAAACTACCAAGATTGATGGACAAACAGTCTGTCTTTTTGGGATATTTGATGGTTAGATCTTGTCCTATCACTGTTTCATCTCAAAACTTTGAGGGCTAAATAAATATAACTCTGCTAGAGGGGTAGTGCTTGACATGAATGGCCTAATTCAAGTATAAACTAGTTATATAGAAGTCCTTGTAAAACAATTTAGTATGTATATGGATGAAAGCTGGCCACAGTTGTAAGATTAACCTCAGTAATGCTTTCAATTTTGATCCAATTGTTTACTCTGGAGAGACTCGGACTGTGAATGAGCCATAAATAATTCATTTCAGTTTCTGTCCTGTTCATTCAAGTTCATTTGGTAAGTAAATGAATAGAGCTTTCGAGCATTACCTTGTTCAGGAACAAGGTGTATATAGGTCAAAATCTTTGTAGGTTTTGTTCATTAACAAAGGATCTAGCTTGAGCTGGTACAATTTCTCATCTTCGAGTAAAATTTTTGAATGAAAATACTAACATAATTTTGGACACAAGCACTATTCAAACTGGAGCTCAGACCAGCTCTTAAAAATAGATGACGCCAACTAGTTTTCAACCTTTCAAGTTGATTAACATAATGAGTTCAAGCAGGCATTTCAAAAAATGTAAAAGAACAAACAGGAACCACCTCCCAATGTCCAAAGATTGCCTGGTTAAAATTACAGTAATCAAAGTCCTCTTTCAATTGATGCCTGGAATGAACTGGTTGCCATTTCTAACCTTGTATATACTAGTTGGTTGGAGTTACTAATACAGACTAAAACTAAATCTACAAGATATCAGTTTCTAAATGGCTTGAGCGTTTAACGGTCTGTCTCAGTTGAGTAAATAGTAATGATTAATGATGCTCATGTGAAGTTAGAAAGCAAAATATGTGGAGTTGAACTTGAATAAACATAGTATTAGCAATTCTTAGCTCTCACCTGGCAGCTGCCAAATTGTAACACCTGGAAATATTATCAAATAACTACTAAAGCTATCTAGAGCCTAGTAATTTTTTATTTCCAAGTGTGCTATTGGATCAAATTTATATTTTTTAAGTTAATGCTCTTTCAGGCGCCTATTTCCTTTTCTAATGAAGATTATTCGTCATGGCAGGTCACGGTGGTTCTCGAGCAGCTGAGTTTTTGAAGGAACATCTCTTTGAGAATCTCATGAAACATCCAGAATTTATTACGAACACAAAATTGGCTATAAGTAAGTTCGATACCTGATTCCCTTTTATGTTCACTCCTTTCTGCTAATAATTTGGGATGGAAATGGGAGGATAGTTCTTGGCATTCGTCACACTCTACTTCTAATAGGGACCGCTTTGGAATATGCAACTGAGGACTTGTGTGAGGTTTTTAGAATAAGAGTTTTTACTTCTTTAGTTTTTGGGTGTTTAAGGATGCACTTTCTGTGCCCTGAACAGGTCTCATATGTACCTCTTTTTATTTATTAGATTTCCCTAGGGCACCAATCCATTCCTACCATGTTGGGTGATACCTCGTCTGCAGTTGTGGTGCTTGGAACAGTTTACATAGAAAGTTAATGGAGCAGTGTTAGCTTGTCTCTTATGCAGGACATTGATAATAGCTTTGCCATTCACATTAGTGCTAGTGAAGGATAGTTTGTCCCACATGTGAATATATTAGGGATAACAGAAGGTGCAAGTTATGAAAGGAGAATTGGAGAGACGTGAAAACGTTAGCTGGTTTTGATTACAGAAATTGGTTTTTTCCTCCACATGTTTCTCGTTATAATGATTATAGTTGAAAAAATATTTGGAGTTGTGGGCCCATAAGGCACATGATATTTTTGTTTGCTCTGAAAGGATAACATTTGTAGCTGTCATAGTTGGTATTTTATTTAACTGGATAGAACAAATAGCAGTAACCTGGCCTCCAGCATAGCTTTTGCTGTCCTTCAATAAAAATATTTTACCTTGCTTTGCATGTTTAAGCACTTCAAAGCCTTTGAACGATGAATTATTAATGGTGAACGGGCTCTTCGTTCCCTCTTTTCCATATAACAGATATACCTAAACATTTATAAAACCACAGGTGAAACATTTCAACAAACCGACAAAGACTTTTTGGAAGTGGCAAAAGATACTTTTAGGGATGATGGTTCAACAGCTTCAACAGCCATTCTAGTTGGAAATCACCTATTTGTTGCTAATGTGGGAGATTCTCGAACTATAGTATCAAAGGCCGGGAAAGGTACTTCTAATTGTGTGTTGCCCTTATGCAACATGCAGCACTTTTAGCATCAGTGGATTGCAGTAAGATGTGTTACATGAACTGTCCAATATCGATTATCTGGCCCAGCTGAGCATTGTTGAATAAAGTGATTAAATTTTAGTCCAATGTTTTTTACATAATGGAAGCGCATGTTCATTTCCCCTCCCCAAATGTATTTGATGAAAATGATTTTATCTTTTTCTTTACAATGTTCAGAATAGCAGCCGAGGCGCTGAAGTGCATGTAATAAATGTTTGTTCCACATGTAATAAATGTTTGTTCTTTCTGTTGTATCCCCTGAGATTACTTCATAGAGCTTGATATATGCAACTTCAATGCCAACTAGACTTCGATATGTAACAGGAACTGAATGATATGAAGAAAATGATCTGTGGGTGACTGCCATCACATTGTTTTGTTGTTTAAATATTTCAACTGTTTTTTGGGATTTATAAAATTCCTTCATGTCAGTATCGTGTTTCCAGTCTGTAATAAAGTTAAGATCGAAATTAAATGACAGCAATCACTATTTACTAATTAATTGTACCTGGTGGTCTAAAATATTTATAAGGGTTGTACCTCTTTCAAAGCAGGCTGACAAGGAAATTAACTAATAGAGTTAGCATCAAGGTAATGAAACATTTAACCAATACACTAAATCTTTTAAAACCAATTGATGTATTGTATCTGGAGGCCTTGGACAATCTTTCTGATTGTGCTGCTGCTGTCTACGTCTGTTTCATGGTTTATGATACATAAGAGAAACTTTGACGTTTAAAGTACTTCTGACTATAATTTCTGATAACAACTCCTTTGTTGTGCTTGACAGCAATTCCCCTCTCAGAAGATCACAAACCAAATAGAATTGATGAGCGAAAGAGAATTGAAAGTGCTGGAGGTGTTGTTATGTGGGCAGGTATGTTAAGTCTGGCAATTATCAAAATGATCTCCAGAAAAGTAGTAGATACTTAAAAGTTGCTAATTTACTTCTAGACTTGTTACTATCCATCAGGCACTTGGAGGGTTGGTGGAGTCTTGGCCATGTCCCGTGCTTTTGGCAATCGCTTGCTAAAGCAATTTGTCATTGCTGAACCTGAGATTCAGGTAGCCACTAAAACTTTTGGGTTTATTAATTTCGTTACTTTATTCTACTTCCTCAAAATTATTGGTATGGATCGGCCGAAACCAAATTTTAGAACCTTGTCTTGGCCAGTCTTTTGGTGTAATCTACTTTTTTAGTGGTGGACATGGTTTAATGTGGTTTTGGTTCCATGATAACCGAATTGAACCATAAACCAATAGTGTTTTTGATAATGGAACCAAATGGTTTTTATTTTTTATTTTTTTAAGATACGGATCCAAATCGGAATCGAACCTTTTGATTCAAGTTTGATTTGGTTCTAATTTCATAACCAATTGAGAAAAAAAGAGAAAAAATTTGAGGAAGAATCGAAGGTTGAGGCTTCCATTTGAAAAATCCTTGTTACGGTGGTGACTGAGTGTGATGGTAGATAACAGGCAATAGTTGTTGGTTTCCATGTGAGAGTCAAGGTATACATTTAAAAGGAGAGAATGATAAATGAATTAGGTCTGGGTCTTCAAAATAAATTAGGGTCTCTAGTCTTCACATTGATAAATGAGAAACCAAAAGTATATGATCTTTTTGTCTTGATTTTCAATTGAATTTTGAATTTTTTTGGTGTGAATTGTGATTCACTAGTGTGTGTGTGTGTCTATATATATATGCACTATAAATATTGAGTTGGTTCTTGGTTTTAGAACTAGAATTGAATCAGAATTAGAACCAATGATTCTTAGTTCTAAGAATCAGATCCATTAATTTTTTTTTGTAGAACCAAACAGAACCGCTCGATTTGATTTGGTTATGAATTCTTCTTTGTTGGCAAACGAATGACACAAGTAGTATGCTATTCATTCATATATGTATGTATATATATATGTGTATATATATATATATATATATATATTTATATATATATGGATATACATACATATACATACCTACATACATATATAGATACATACATATATATATCTTCTTTTTATTTTACAGGATCAAGAAGTTGACCAGGATCTTGAATTGCTTGTGCTTGCAAGTGATGGACTTTGGGATGTAGTACCCAATGAGGTAATCCGTTGATCATATGTTGAAATCTTTGAGTGTATTTCATAGTCTTGCTAGTTTACAATTGGTTTTTATTATTACGTATTGGTTTGTTTGGCATTCTCCTCAAATTCCATTTTTCTTGGATACAAAAAACATGTCAAAAAAGAACCAGATCTTTAGCATTATTGCTGATATATTTGTACCCATTATCATCAGGACGTCATCTCATTAGCGCAAACAGAAGAAGATCCTGAAGCAGCAGCTCGAAAGTTAACAGAAACTGCTTTCACTCGTGGTAGTGCTGACAATATTACATGCATTGTTGTGAAGTTTCACCACAATACCAAAGAATCTGAGGGAACCCATCAAAATCGCAAAGACCTTGTAGAAATCCAGCAAAAACTTCAAAGCAGGGCCTGAGGAAACCCAGCAAAACTGCAAAGTTGCGCCTGAGGAAACCCATCACAGTTGATTAATTCATTGAGTTCGAGTTGAGAGGATTCTGAGATGCAAATATGCTGATGAGCACATTTAGGTGGTGGCGATTTGTTCATTCTTTGGTTTATTTCTTATATGTCTTACAAGTTGACATGGCATTGTATTCCTACGTTCATGGTCATAAGGTCAATTTAAATTGGTGTATAATTTTAATTTAAGTAAGGATGGGTTCTTCTGTTCTCTTTTAGCCCTTGTTTGATTTATATAGAAATCAGATCTTTAGTAAATTCTGATAAATGTTGATGAAATGCGCAATTTAAAAGTTGATAAAAAATGTGGATTTCATGAATGCATAGTTGTAAATAAAATGAGTTTGAGAAAAATGAGTTTTAGAAAATAGGGGGCAAATAAGGGGTTAATGACCCTTTTCTAGTGCATAATTTTGTAGCTTAATAATCCAGGCCCAACACCCAAGTAGTGCTCCCGGGGAGTTGTATGCCCTTGTTTGAGCCCTATTTTAAGGGGAAAAATGAATTTTTGAATAGTGTATTGATATGAAATGTGTGGTTAAAAAATAAAGAAAAGTTTTGAATTTACGTGTAATATTATTTTATTGAAGAATATGTGGTTGAAATTATGTCAAAACACTGTAGAAGAATTTATTTTCTCCAAAGAATGAGGATCAAACAAGGACTATATGTATATGCTCGTGGCAAGCTTGGTATGTATAGTATTGGAGAGTATTAAGAGAGAAAAATTACAAGTCTTATTATGCATTCTTGTCTAATACTCGCCTATCAAATTTGAACTCGCGTTTCTCACTTCTCTTTGAACTGAATGATTCCTATCAATATTATAAAAACTTGTCACTACTAATATGTAAAACAAGATTGGTTAGTAAGATCAGCCACAGAAACTAGAGGTGGATACTGATTCTACAATAAATGATAAAGTTTTTATTCTTTTTACAGGATAACTTCCAATAGAGTTTCACTAAAGATAAGAAAATTGCTCTTGATTTTCTTGGAATGTAATGATTTTCTTGCTTTATAAGAAAAGAAAATCGCTCTTGATCAATTTTCACATAGTACTTGTTTGGTATGGATTTTGTTAATTGATTTTTTGACCGTTAAAAATAAAGTGGGTTCTACCTATAAGAGAAGAATTCAAAAATGAAGGTTGAAATAGTAAAATAACGATAAAAAAATTGATTTTAATTGGCTTTTAATCCTTACCAAACATGCTCATAGTTGAAAATTGAAGTGGGGGGGGGGGGGGGGTA
>NW_019245388.1:25143-62196 GCF_002742605.1 Olea europaea var. sylvestris | reverse complement strand
GGGGGGTGTCTACCTGGACAGACATTGAAACTGAAGTGGATATTGACAAATGATCTTCGAACTAAAATAAAGTTATTCTCGTAAATATAAATAGAGTTTATATACATTTGTATGGAAAGTTTTAAAGAGAAAAATAGATTGGTTATTCAATTAAGTAAATATTAGAGCAATTTATATAAACCTCCATCAGGTTTAAGACAATTACATGGACATTCTCTCACCTTTTAAAAATTTCAAAAACCTCCCTTGAAGTTTACATTTGTAATAGATTCCTCTGTCAGCTAAAAATAAATATATAAATTCCGTTTTACTCTCTTATACTATTTATAAATTTTTTATATTATTGTACTTAAACAATATCTTTTTCTTTTCTTGTTTCGTAATATATACCATTTCGTACTTTTGATTTAGATAAAATCATTATAGTTGAAAAAAATTGTAAATGTTGTTATAAAATGATTAAATATGACTTTATCCATGAATCTCAATATCCAATTTGGATACTTAAACAGATCCTAATACCGAAGAGCAACAGTAAATAGCGAACGTGCCAAGATTTCACGGATTTGAATAAAGTTTGTCCTGAAGATTGCTTTTCATTCCCTAGAATTGATCGGCTAATGGATGCAACTAGAGGACACGAGCTGTCAAGTTTCATGAATACATATCCAGGATATAATAAAATCTCTATGTATGGACCTAAAAAGGAATATACTACATTCGTTACAGATCGGAGACTATACTCTTATAAAGTAAGCCATTTGGGTTAAAAAGTGCAAGGCCCACATACCATAGGTTAGCGAACAAATTTTTCACAAATCAATTAGGAAAAATAATGAAAGTATACATTGATGATATGTTGGTGAAAAACCTTCACGCTAAAGACCATTTGAAACACTTAGAAGAGGTTTTCAACGTAATATAGAAATACGTGATGAAGGTGAAAATCCACTACAATGCGCCTTTGGAGTTTAATCCGAAAAGTTCATTGGTTGTATAGTCAATCAACGACGTATCGAAGCGAGCCCCAATAAAATTCAGTCCCTCATGAAAATGCGATTCCCATCTAAACCCAAAAAATAAAAAATAAAAAAAAAAAAAAAATAAAAAAAGGGTACAAAGCCTAAATGGAAGGGTCAACTCCCTAAGTAGGTTTGTATTATGAGCAACACATAAATGTTTCCCTTTTTCTAAGTGTTGAAATGGGGAAAAAAATTCCAACAGAACAGTGAATACGAACAGGCATTCCAGGCTGTAAAAGATAAGATGGGAAAAGCAACCCTACTATCTAAACCCAAAATGGAGAAAAATTACTATTAGATTTAGCAATTTCTAAGGTGGTAGTAAGTTCCATACCGTAAAATACGAAGGGCAACAACAATTACCAATCTACTATATAAATAAGGTCTTGCAATGAGCAAAGGCTAGGTATCCGATATGGAAAAGCTGGCCCTTGACTTAGTTACAGCAACGTGAAAGTTGCGATCTTAATTCTAAAGCCACATTATCGAAATACTAGCTAATTTTTTGCTCAAAAAAAAAAATACTGCAAAAGCCTGATGCATCAAAAGATTAATGAAATGGGTAGTAGAGATGGGACAATTCAAAATAAGCTATAAAGGATGATTCACAATCAAAGCACAAGTGTTGACTGATTTATTGCGAAAAATGTCAGATGTTTCTCGTTTCTGATGAAAAGCTTGAACAGGAATGTGGAAACTACTTGTGAATGGGTCATCAAGAGATACTAGTTTTGGAGTAGGCATAATCTTGACAAGCCCAAAAAGGTACAAATTGAATTATGGATTAAGATTTGCGTTTAAAGTAAACCAATAATGTAGCTGAATACGAAGCCTTATTGGCAAGCCTACAGCTGAGAAAAGAAATGCAAGTTCAAAATATAGAAGTAAATAAGAGTCACAGTTAGTAGTAAATCAAGGAAACGAAAAGTTCACAATCAAGGATAAAATGATGGTTGCTTATCTCGCAAAAGCCATAAGATCATCTTAGCATTTCAACAAATTTGAACTCATTCCAATTTCTAGAGAGAAAAACGAGCATACTGATGCTTTGTTAAAGCTGGCAAGTTCAAATGCTGTGGAATTATTTAAACCAGTGGCCGTTGAATTGCTATCAAAGCCATCAATTGACCAAAAAAAGAAAGAAAACCTATAGATACAGGATAAAGCTTCATGAATGCAAGAACCTGTCTCTTATCTAAAAAATGGGACAATCCTCAAGGATAAAAAGGCAGCACAAAAATTGTGAGTAAGAGTCGCAAGACACACACTGCAAGGCGATATCTTATTTAAGTGAGGGTATACACTCCCTCCGCTAAGATGTATTGAGGATGAGACTTTATATGTAATGAAAGAAATTCGTGAGGGTATACGTGGAAACCTCGCTAGTGGACACTTCCCAGTACAAAAGTCTTTTGAAATAAGAATATTATTGGCTTAACCTGTGGAATGATGCCATGAACTTTGCTAGAAAATGTAAACAATATCAAAAGTTTGCATATATACCACGACAACCCGTACAAGAGCTTGTAACCAACAATGGCCCTTGACCTTTCACCATATGGGACATTGACTTTGCTGGACCAATGCACTGAGGAAGATTCAATATGAGATTTAAGATTATGGTAGTAGATTATTTCGGACCTCTCGTAAATATTACTGAGGATAATACTTGTAATTCGCAAGGAATAACATTATTTGTCGGTTCAGTATACTAAATTTTATAATTTTAGATAATGACATGCAATTTCAAGGGAAAAGGTTAAAAGCAATGTGTGACCAGTTGAGAATTCTGAGACATTTCTCCACCTCATATTTTTGTCCAGGCTGATGGACAAGTGAAAGCTGTAAATAAGACATCCCTTTCTCCTTATAGAATGGAAGCCATGCAACCGATAGAAAGCAGTGTAAGTTTGGCAAGAAAAATCATATGACAAAGAGAAAAATGAAAAAACTATAAATACGAATCTAGACCTCTTAGACGAAAAGGGAGATGAATCTCAAATTCAGCTTCTCATACCAGAAGAGATTGGAAAGGTATTTCAATTCAAAGGTTCGTAAAACGAATTCAAAATTAGGGACTTAGTCTTAAAGAAAATATTTGTTGTAGATAGAGAAATGAGTTCTTGCTCACTCAGATCGAAGTGGGAAAGACCATACACAGTAACTGAACTTGTTATATCATGATTATATTAGCTCATAGGAAAGGATGGTGAACTCTGTAAATGCATGTGACTATGCTTTGCATAATGATCCCTCAAGTATGCATATATGTGGAAAATGCAAAACGTGAAAAATTTACTAGCTTCGAACCATTCTCTGCTAGCTTCTAAATTATATGCGTCAAAATCAAAATTACAGATATGCAATCGTAGCATAGAAGGAAAAAATTAGGATAATTCCAAGATCTTGTCCAGTTAAGATAACATGTTGGATAATAACTAAAGGGAATTCATCAAGAAAATACAGTAACGCCGCTAGGATTCTGATAACAATAAGAGGTTTTTCCCTAGAATCAACAAAGAACAGAGTGTTAGGACATATCTTCTGAAGTTAGTGAGGATAAAATCAGGAGATAGCATAGTGCATATATATAATGTCAAGAAAAGCCAATCTCAGCCATTGAATCCCAATAGACTCATTATTTAAAGAATTACGAAATCTCAACGATTAAAAATGAAAAGACAGAGAAATGAATGGCCAAAAGAAAGCATGTGTAATACATAAGCAGAATAGAAGAAGTCAAAGATGCACTCCTAAAAAACATGCGTGAATAAGCATTAAAGAATAAAAACTTTTAATCTAACTCGGGCATTAATTGCCAAAAAAATAAAAATAGGAAAAAGGATAATTTGGAAAAAAAAAAAAAATCATCAGAAAAGTTTGCGGCTCCATAACATTATACAATTAAATGCTAGATTTGATATATATAATAAAATCGAACTACGCCCCCGTTTGATCCCCATTAAATTCAATTACATTACATTTCATTTTTCTCTCTCCTATTTTCAACCATACAATCTTTCATAAAATAATATTACACATAAATCGAAAACTTTTCCTTCTTTTTCAACCACTCATTTTTCTAAAAAATACTATTCTCCCATTTTCATTTTCAGGTAATAGGGGTCAAACAGGGGCTACATGACTATTTGTTAAGTCCTTGTTTGGTACCCATTATTTTCAAAAAATATTTTTTTCTTTCTTATGTTCGATTATACATTTTTTAATAAAATAATATCACAAGCAAATCTTGAACTTTTTTTTTTTTAATTCTTTAAATACACATTCTTCATCAAAAATACCAAAATGCATTTTGAAGCAAGGAATATGGCTCAAACAGACTCTAAATTAAGAGATACACTCCGCAAATCTAAATCTCTATTTACGAAGCATAAATGATGCAAATGGAAAATCAAGTGTAAATGACTAGCACAAAGTAGGCAAACAACTCCCCTATCCAGACTGGCCAGAAACTATTATTGAAGCGCACATGAGTTAGTGAGTAAAATGTAATATTATAACAGAATCAATTACAAGCGAGCCAATGCAAGATCGCCACTTGTCATTCTTTTTGAAATGACTGAATTGCCCAGAGGCTTTGAGGAAAATTTAATACTATCCCAAACACATAACTATAAGAGAAATTCACGCAAATTAAATACCTCCCTCCTGAATAGTCATATCTCCTCTTGCTCCAATTTGAGCATAAAAATTAGCGATTCTAAGAGGCGAAAATCTTGATTAGATGAGAGAAATTTGTTGATCCGTTTTTTATCGTCAGCAATTAAGAAAAATGAAAAAGAAGAAGATGTATAAAAAATCTAAAAAGAACTCTAATTGAGAATAAAAGGTTAGTTAATCTTAGTCTAAACATAAACTTATGCTTGTCACTTCACCTTGAGTTGAATGATTTTTATCAGTATTGTAAACCTTGCCACTACCAATAGATAATACAAGATATTATAGTGAGATTAGCTATCCAATTTAGAGGTGGTGATTGGTTCTATAACAACGATCAAGTTTGCCACTGTTTAAAAGGAGGTAATTTTCAAGAGATTTACTATGTTGAGGGATGCCTATTGCTTGGAATGGATAGTTTCTTGCATTATAAGAAAGAGAAGAAGATTGATATCTCAATCGGTCGTCGCGTAGTTAGAACTTGAAACGGGGCTTGCATTGGGAAATTTGAAATGGGCATTGATAAATGATATTGAGAGTTGAAGTAGATAGTGGGTACTCAACAATGATCTTCGAATTAAAATAAGTCATTATCATACATTTTTATGTTATCACACTCGTATTGAAAAATTTAAATAAATAGACTCAGACTTGTCATTATGCCATATTGCTATGCATTGGATATTCAAGGTAAGTAACTATTATGAGATATAAAAGGATAAAGAAATAATTTGATTTGACACGAAAACTATAGCACTTGACAACTAATAATTATAACAAGTCTGAATGCAAAGTGTTTGTTTTTTGAATTAGAATTAATATAATATAAGGAGTGAAATATCGAATTGATATTTATCATTTTGAATTGGAATTAATATAAGGAGTGAAACTAACATTCAATTATATCCAAAAAATAAAAAAACAAAATCAGCGACTTACCATTCAAAAAATAAAAAAAACAAAACACTTATTAATCTTCATAATTTACATTATAATTCATTCAATGAATTTTTATTTTTTATCAACAGAGCAATTTTCAATCTTCATGCTTTACATTATAATTCAACCATTAAATTAATATTTAATTGAGATTACAAATATTTTAAATGCTGCATTAATATATTAATGAGGACATTGAATGAATAAAAAAGAAATTACATACGGAAATTCAATAACTAACTTCAATTGATTTTTTTTCTTTACAATTTTTAATTTTCATCAACAATGCCCTTATTACCAATTTAATTAATATTTATCATTTGATTTGGAATCAATATAAATGGTGAAATATTTAATTTATATTTATCATTTGGATTGGAATTATATAAGGAGTGAAACTGACATTCAATTATTAAAAAAAAAAATCAACAAAAAATTAGTGACTTATCTTTCAATTGATTATTTCATTCTTACAATTTTTATTTTCCATCATCAAAGCCATTTTTTATTTTTCATCAACAAAACACTTATTAATTTTCATGATTTACATTATAATTCATCCATTGAGTTTTTATTTTTCATTAATAAAGCAATTTTTATTTTTCATCAACAAAGCCCTTATAAATCTTCATGATTTACATTATAATCCATCCATTAGGTTATTATTTAATTGAGGTTACAAAATTAAGAGGTGACATTAATGTATTAATGAGGTAACAAATGAGCTAAATGTTGTATTAATGTATTAATTGGGACATTCGATCACTAAAAAAAAAATATTGTGCACAAAGAAGTATTATTGTAATTGTATCATTATATTTTAGTCTATTCAACATTTTTAAATTATACACATAATTTCATAATAACTTATATATATACACTCAATTGTAATTTTCTTTTTAACAATATCAATTACCTCTAGTATTTTAAAAAAAAAGGTATTATTAATTCAAAAATAGTGCGTATATCATTCATCAATGCATAAGACGTGCAATGCACGTGCTTACTACTAGTTGTATACAAATTTATGTATAGATTGATGATGTTGATTATATTGATTGCTTCCTTTTTTTTTTTTTTTTTTTTTTTTTTTCTTTTTTCCTTTTCTCCCTTTTTTTATTGTTATTGTGCAAAATGTCCATATCTTTAATTTTTTGGCATTTTCACCCCTAAATTCATTTTTTATTGTAGAAATCATTATTTTCATCCAATTTCTCATGTAAAATGACAAACATACCATCATATTTAAATGGGTAATTAGCACAAAACATCCCTACCTTTCGATGTTTTTGTGAATAACGTCCCTACCTTTCATTTTTTGGTGGATTACACCCTTACCTTTACATTTTTTTGCGCAAAACGTCCTTCTGTCAACTTTCCGTTAAAATGCTCCGTTAAATCAAAAAGGTAATTAGCACAAAAGGTCCCTACCTTTCAAAGTTATTGTGCAAAACGTCCCTACCTTTTATTTTTTAGCATAATTAGCAGAAAATGTCCCTACCTTTCAATATTATTGTGCAAAACGTCCCTACCTTTCATTTTTAGCATTTTTACCCCTACCTTTCACATTTCATTGCAAAAAGGTCATTTTCATCCATTTTTTCAATAAAATGACGATTTTACCCTCCTATTCAAATAAAACAAAAAGAAAAGATGAATTACCAACTGCAACCATAATCCTTAAATTTTTAAAAAATTACAAAAAATCATAAATTCTCAACCATCACCATTTTCACAACCTATCAAGCTGCCAACTATAAATCCACATAATACCACCTTTCGGGCACCATGCCCATTGGACTCCACCACCGTAAATGTGGTTGTTTCGAACAGATTGGTGACCAATACTATGGAGGAGGTTATTGGGGAGAGTGAGGCGACGCTGGTGGTGGTAGAGTCCTATGTGTTGTGGTCGAAAAGTGGTGCTATATGAATCTATAGGTGGTGGCTTGGTGGGGTTGTGAAAGTGGCCGTAGTGGAGAATTTAGGATTTATCTGTAATGTTTTGAAAGATTTAAAACTATGATTGCAATTAATTAATTATTTTTTTTTCTTTTTGTTTTATTTCAATAGGAGGGTAAAATCGTCATTTTATTGAAAAAATGGATGAAAATGACCTTTTTGCAATGAAATGTGAAAGGTAGGGGTAAAAATGCTAAAAATGAAAGGTAGGGACGTTTTGCACAATAATATTGAAAGGTAGGGACATTTTCTGCTAATTATGCTAAAAAATAAAAGGTAGGGACGTTTTGCACAATAATATTGAAAGGTAGGGACATTTTCTGCTAATTATGCTAAAAAATAAAAGGTAGGGACGTTTTGCACAATAACTTTGAAAGGTAGGGACCTTTTGTGCTAATTACCTTTTTGATTTAACGGAGCATTTTAACGGAAAGTTGACAGAAGGACGTTTTGCGCAAAAAAATGTAAAGGTAAGGGTGTAATCCACCAAAAAATGAAAGGTAGGGATGTTATCCACAAAAACATCGAAAGGTAGGGATGTTTTGTGCTAATTACCCTATTTAAATAAAACAAAAAGAAAAGAACAGAAAAGAAAAGAAAACTTAAATAACAAGTTGCAATCATACTCCCTAACTTTTAAAATGTGCAAATGAATCCAAATAAATTTTTAAAATAGTAATTATCACAAAACATCCATACCTTTTCAATATTATTTTGCCAAACATTTTTATATTTCATTTTTTTGACATTTTCACCATTTTTTTTTCACATTTTATTGTGAAAAACATTATTTTCATTCATTTTCTCAATTAAAAGTTATAAAATGACAAATATACATTCTTCTTTAAATAAAAAAATTAAATAAAAAATAAAGAACAAATTGCTCCCAAAATTTTCAGAAAAGTACAAGTAAATTCCAAATAATTTATTAAAAAAGAAAGTGTTCTTTTAAATTTCTATTTTTAAATTATTTATTTGCAATTTATTTGTACTTTTTTAAGAAAATTTTGGGGGGTATAGTTACAATTTGTTCTTTATTTTTGTTTTATTTAAAAAAGGAAAGTATATTTATTATTTTTCAGCTTTTAATTGACAAATAGATGAAAATGATGAATTTCGAAATAAAATGTGAAAATAAAGATGAAAATGTCAAAAAAAAAGTAAAGATGTTTTGCACAATAATATTAAAATGTAGAGACATTTTGTGCTAATTAATATTTTAATAATTTATTTGCACTTTTTTAAACATTAGGGAGTATGATTGCAATTTATTTTTTTAATTTTTCTTTTCTTCTTTTCTTTTATTTAAACAAGAGCGTGTCTTTGTTATTTTACATGAGAAATTTGATGAAAATTATGATTTCCAGTGAAAGATGAACGTATGTGTGAAATTCCAAAAAATGAAAGATACGGATGTGTTTTGTACCAATTAATCTAAAGGTATATATATCATTTTATAAACTATGATGCACAAATAGTATTATCACATGCTTAAATAGCATAATCAAATATTACCATTACCTTATTTATGACATACATCATTGTTTGTATATAAAAGGAAATGAATCCATTTATTTTGAAAAAATAAAAGCCAAAATTAGAAAAGATACCTCGTATTAAAAGGGAAAAGAATATGTTCAATACGAGAAATACCCAAGGAACTATCAAATGATCGAACAAGCACACTTATGTACCAAGAAAGAAAAAGAAGTTACTGTTTGTTACTCATTCTTTCCCCATTAAAATGAAAAATATGAATGTTATTCATCATATCAAGTCACCAAATTTAAATTTCTATATTTTGTGTGGGGTCCATAATGATTATATTTTTCATTCTCGTTCTTTCAAAAATGAAAAACAAATGGGGACTAAATAAACAAAAGCTGAAAAAAGTAACTCTAATTGAGACCAAAGGGTTAATTAACCTTAGTTATGTTCTAACTCTAGTTGGGGTTTACCACAAAAGTTGGTGTAAAAATATAAAATGCAAATCTCAACCTAATTTCTTTTCCCAGTTACAGAATTTTTTTTTGTGCATTTCAGATTTCTCGCTGGGCTTGGGGGATTTTGACAAAAGTTTCCGTTCCCCCAATTTCAATTTCAATTTGGTGGGAAAAATATTGACTAAATTCGACTGCTGATGATTCAAATTCTACTGTTAACGGGTATTTATTCTTTGTTCTCTTCAATTTTGAATTGGTTTTTTGTGTTTCGAACAAAAATGTTGGTATCCAATCTAGGGTTTCAGCCTGAAGTATTGAACATTTATAATCTGTTCAGATCGATTTTGACTCTGTAAATTTCGTGTATTCAGATGTTTGGGGTAATTTTGTTGCTTTAATTGTAACTTGAATTGTTTCAATGTTTAGAGCTTTTGAATTAAGCTTATGATGATTCTTAGATTCCTCTCTATTGTTTCTTTGTTCCTTCTCTTTTTGATCATGCATGTTAAAGTAACTTGCATATGAGTTCTTGATCGGTAAAAGAATATTTATGTACGATCTAAGCCTCTTGCAGTACAGCTTTACATGTTTATGCATGCTGTTGAATGGTACAAGGAATAAAATTCTTGTAAATAATGGTGTATGGATGTGCATTTGGTTGTTGACAGATGACATGTTTGGAAATATTGAAATGACTTATTTAGGTACTGTAGAGGTGTGTTTGAATTGAACTTTGCATTCTAGCTTGTAAATAGTATCTAGGAATTTCTTGCTACGATTCACCATAAGATTCGGTGCATAGCTTTTTTTCGTGTAAGTTGACCTAGTGTAAGTGGGCCCCCTTTCAACTACGAACCTAAGATTTGTGTTTTAGATCTCTTGTTGGCCTTTTTTTTTTTTTTTTTTTTTGTTTTTTTAAAAAAGNTTTGTCTTTTTTTTTTTTTTTTTTTTTTTTGGGATTTGAAAAAAGTAACGAACCACCAAGTCTATATTCACCTTATATGGCAGGTTTGCTTGGTCCGGTGTATTTATGAGTAGTCGAGACTTATATAATGCATCTTTGGGGATTGAGAATTCTGTATTAATGTCAATTGCCTTCCCATTAATTATTGAACTTTTTCATAATCACTTTCCTCGTTTCTCTTGCTGTGGTCAGGTATTTGACGATTGAGATTTAAGAGGATCTCCGTTCTGGGGAGATCCTTAGGATTCAACATTAGATTTTTATGTCAGTTGGCTGATCTTTAAGCTTTTCAGCTGTTATCATGCCAGTCCAAGAGTGAAATCAACTATCAGGTGAAGATTTTGCAGTCACATCATTGTGAAACTATGGAGTGCAACAGAGATGAAGCCCTAAGAGCAAAAACAATTGCTGAGGACAAGTTAGAGAAAAAGGATTTTTCTGGTGCAAGAAAATTTGCCTTGAAAGCACATAATTTATATCCAGAATTTGAGGATATTACCCAGTTGTTGACAACACTTGATGTGTATATTTCATGGGAGAACAAAACTAATGGAGAAGTAGACTGGTATGGAGTACTTGGTGTAAATCCAACCTGTGATGATGAAACAATAAGAAAACAATACAGGAAGTTGGCTCTCATGCTTCACCCTGATAAAAATAAAATTGTTGGTGCTGATGGAGCATTTAAGCTTCTTTCAGAAGCCTGGAGCTTGTTATCAGATACAGCCAAGAGGTTTGCCTATAATCAAAGGAGGGGTTCTAGAGGAGTCCAACAGAAAGTTCCCATGCATGCTGGTGGTCCATCTTCTGCATCCCGTGCAAATGGATATCATAATATTGCAAGTAGGACAACATCGGTTCTGAAGATGAAGAACAATGGTGCAAAGGTGCCCCCTACATCAGTGCCTACTCCATCCCATTCCAGAACTGATACTTTCTGGACCATTTGTCGTCGATGCATGATGCATTATGAGTATCTTAAGATATATCTTAACCATACTCTTCTTTGTCCCAATTGTCACAAGGCCTTCCTGGCTTCTGAGGCTGCTTCACCTTTCAATAGTTCCAAATCTTCCAATCCCGTTCCTCCCCGACGGCATCAAAATTCTAGCAATCATGCACCTAGTCGGAATGCTTTTGATAGAGGAAGAAAAGTGGCCGCTGCTAAAAAATCAGGTCCAGGAATAGCTGGTCCGAATTCATTTAAACATGCAAACTTCCAGCAGGATTCACCATCTGGAAAAGTTGTTAGTAGTGGCAAGGATCCTTCTGTCACAACAAAAGCAGCAAATGTTGTAAAGCTGGTACAACAGAAATTAAAGAGAGAGTATACTGAATCAAATGCCCCTACTGGTTTGGAGGGAGATATTAAAAGACAAAAATTAGATAATGATGGTTATCGATATGGAATGAACAATTATGTGGGCCAGGAAAATGGTGGTTTTGGAAGAGCAGGTACATCAGGATCAAGGTTCTATCATATTCCTGGCACTTACGGTCAGCCAAACAGCACTAGAGATCTTACACTGCTTGAAACGCGAAAGATGCTGATGGAAAAGGGTCGAAAGGATATTCTGAAGAAGCTAAATGAATGGAAATCAGGGACTCCAAGCAACATTGTGAACGGAGAGAGCAAGAAAGCAACAGAAAACAAGAGAGTGAAATATAAAGGCACCCATAATGGGAAAGTTGGGTTGTCTTCTGTGGTAGAAGAGATGGCAGACAAGCATCTTATGAGTTGTTCTGCTGATAATGCAGATAAGAAGAATATCATGGCAGTATCACTGAATGTTCCAGATTCTGACTTTCATGATTTTGACAAGGATAGAAGTGAAAGTTCTTTTGGCAATAACGAAGTTTGGGCTGCTTATGATGATGACGATAGTATGCCGCGTTTTTATGCTCTAATTAACGAGGTGATATCTAGGAAACCATTTAAGGTGAGG
The DNA here is from genome assembly GCF_002742605.1 of Olea europaea var. sylvestris. Classification (NCBI taxonomy): domain Eukaryota; kingdom Viridiplantae; phylum Streptophyta; class Magnoliopsida; order Lamiales; family Oleaceae; genus Olea; species Olea europaea. Next base: position 49,742 of record NW_019245388.1, on the reverse strand, counting down.
ATCAGTTGGCTTAACTCAAAAACCAACAGCGAATTTGGTCCCATAGACTGGGTAGGCTCAGGTTTCTACAAAACCTGTGGGGAATTTAGAGTTGGCAGACATGAAATCTGCACATCTATTAATTCGTTTTCTCAGAAGGTTGTTTGGTCAAAAGGTCCACGAGGGACTATTCGAATATTTCCCAAAAAGAGTGATGTTTGGGCAATTTATAAAAATTGGTCGTCTGATTGGAACGAAGATACTCCTGGTGAAGTTATGCACAGCTATGACATGGTGATGGTGCTTGATGATTACGAAGAACAGGGTGTGTCTGTTGCTCCCCTTGTGAAGGCGATCGGTTTTAAGACAGTATTTCATCCAAATTTGGAGCCGGAAATGGTCAAGAGAATCCCCAAAGAAGAGATGTTCCGATTTTCTCATCAGGTCCCTTGTCACTTGCTTACTGGTCAAGAAGGTCAAGATGCGCCAAGAGGTTGCTTGGAACTGGATCCAGCTGCTACCCCATTGGAACTTCTTCAGGTGATAACAGTCTCATGAGGTGACAGTCATACCAAATGGAGGAGATATTGAGGAAGAGGTACTGCCGAGTGCTCCCGTCACCAGGGTGGATGAGATTGATGATGGGCTAGTGACACAGGAATAGACTGAGTTGAGGAACGTCAGAAAATTGACTTGCCAAGTTAGGCGACAAATCAGCAGATTTAGATTACACTGGAATGCTTAAATGGATGTGCAACTTGCTGTAGATACAGTTAGCATGAGGGCTTTTTCAATTGGGCAACACTAATTGAAGAAGATTGGCACTTCTAGGTCTCAAGTGGAATTTCGTCATTTTTATTTTTTATTTTGAGAATTCGAATGTTTACCAGTTATTATAGTCAGTCAAGTCTAACCCAAAGGTAGACTGAAGTGAATATAGTCGAGAAGATAAAAAAAACAGGTAAGAGAAATTGCTTTATGTCAACTGAAAATGATGTAAGACAGGCATATACTCAAAATTTCCTGATTCTGATTCTTAGCATCAAATACATTGAATTCATTTTGCTATAATGTTGGTAGTTAGGAAGCCTACAGCATACTGGTGTGTGAAATCTCATTAAGAAACTATAGAGAACTTGAGATTCTCATCCCAAAATTTCAACTCGTTTGTCTGTCTTCTTTAATCCTATTCAATACTTTATAATAACATCTAGGGATGTCAAACGGGCTGAGCAGCTGGTCGACTCGGCTGCTCGTGTGCTATAGTGGCTGAATTTCCCAAAACATTTTGCCTATAAATATCCCCACAAGGCTGACCCCCCCCCCCCCCCCCCAAAATTTGCCTATAAATATCCCCACAAGGCCAACCCATTTTTTGTTTTCAAATTATTGCATTTGTTCTTCGCTTGAATCACTTCTTCGTTCACACAATTACAATTTTCTTACTGTTTCAATCTATCGTATGTCATATAGATTAAGATCTGGATCTATAAGGCATACGATAAATTGGAAACTGAATTGGATCTATTAGATAAATATCTGTTTAATACATTTTTCAGTTTCCAATTTATCGTATGTCACAGCCCACTTAAATTGGCAACAGTATTTTGGAAGCATTAATAATGTGCGTGAAGGATTGACAGAACGCTCATTTTCGAGTTTTGACTACAAGGTAAATTTTAATTTGTCGAAATTACATGTCGTTTGGTAAGTCATAAGTGATATTTAATGCAATTTTAATCATATTAATTAGAATTTGTTATTCTATAATACCGTTTTTAATTTTCTTTAAAATATTGTACACGTTACAACCTACAAGTTATTTCTGTACAATTTTTAACTTTGCCAACTCAAAATTTAAATAATCGGTTCCAAACCCAGATAAAGAAGGAGGGTTCGTATAATTGTATTTTTTTTATCTATTTAAATTTTTTCTTTTAAAACTAAATTTGGCAATTGACGAGCTTGCCTCTCAACTAACAAGCCACGAGCTCATGTGTTTCGACTCGACCTATTGCCACCGCTAATAACATCTCACTAAAAGCTATGAAATTCCTTTCAGCAAATATAAATTGACAATTACTATCTCGTAGGACTGACCGCTCCACTGCAATATGTTTATTTTGCGGTGTTTTTGACTTCTGAAAATTGAATTTTGATTAGGATAAACTATGTTATATAGATGTTGAGAGTTTTGTAGAAATATATACATATATGACAACGTTGTCAATGCCTGATTTATACTTATTTGTAAAATTGATATCACCTTTGGTACAATGTATGAGCGACAACATGTGATATATCCCATCCACCATATATCGTTTCTGCCCACAATCGATTTGGAGACAATATTTTTGCTATTTTTGCACTTTCCAAAAATATTCCACCAATTTGATTCGATCATAGAAACTGACACAAACACAAACAAAGATATTCTCATACCTTAACTTTATGCACTAACTTATTTAGTGATTGTTTGTCTCCTTTAAAATTTTAAATTGTTTGTTGCAGTATTATTTTTTTATCAAATATTTACACAATAAAATATTTTACACACAAATCGATAGAATTTCTTTGTTTTTAACCACATTTTCTTCAAAAAGTACTATTTAAAATTCTTTAATTTTCCAAATAATGGGTGACAAACGGGGACATAACTTGAAAAGAGGTGAGATTTAAGAGAGATTCCACTAACTGGTGTATACTGAGGTGGTACAAGAATGAATATTTTCTGCCTGCCATATTAGATATGTAATTTTTGTTAGTGGAATCTTAATCGAATTTCCTTGTCTCCAACCAAATCAAATGAAATATTCTTGGAAAGGATTGTTCAAATCTTTTTGGTACGTTCCTTCTTTCCTTTCCAAACATAGCTATGACGAAAGTGTTAAGTTGTCTCACCGACAAGACAAATTTCTAAACTAAAATGGAAAATAAAAGAAAAAATGACACCGTTGTACTCTTTTCCAATATTAAAATGTGCGCATGTGCTTCACACATGCCCCATATGCTAGACGCTTTCTAAAAATGCCTCGCATATGGAGTATGTGCATGATGATGTGATCAGCTCATTTTGTTGACTGCAAGTGCATGCTTACATGTAAAACTGTGCATGCATTTATTTTAAAAATTGTGTCAAAATTAGGTTAGCAAAGTTAAGCCTATTTTTATAACTTAAAATAGTAATTTGAGTCCAATAAACATCAAATTAGCCCAAATTACCCAAGCCTATGGATTATATACAGCAATCTCTAGAATTTTGACATTTAAAAAATCAAAACAAATTTTTCGTAGGGTTACAAACTATCTATATCCAATTCAAGCCTTATTTTCCTTCGGTTTTCTCTAGTTTTACTGGCAAGTGATGCTAGTAATGCACAATTTTGGATTGTTGATGACTGTTGTTGACCTCAAAAGGTGTGCCAACAAATGTCGGTCCCACCCGCGCTTGCGTGGGCGAATGTCCAACACGCTAAGACACGTGGACGGTCTAAAACAAGCGGTTCAAAGGGGCGTGGGAGTAGCCCAACGACGCGGGACAGTAACGTTCGGGATCCGGCGGGTTGTTCGTAATCCGATTGTACAATAATTACCAACCGGTGCTCGTAAATGTATAAGTAAAAGTGTATAAACTCGATTTGTGTATGGCAAGTGAATGAGAGAGAGTTGAGTAAATGCAGTCTTTAGTATTGATTCTTGCATTGGCCCTTTGACATTATACAATGGGGGTATTTATAGTGGTACATATGGAATGGGAGCCTTTGGATGAAGTGGCACGTGGCCTCATCTCCTTAGTTCAAACGTCTGTTCTTAGGCATGGGACTTGACTTGCTAGCTTACGGCACATTTATTGCTTGTGCAGGGTCTCCATGCTAGTGACAAGACTTGACCTTTATGCTTATGACAAACATTCCATCAATCATTCGAATAAGATCTGTGCAGGCGATCTCTTAGGAGACGTGACCATGGAGGATGTTTCCTTGTGGTTAAGAGGCTCGTGCATCAATTTCGGGGCTTCGTCCATTTGAGGACCTCAGCTACATCCAAAAGCTTCCACGCATCGGGTCATGGGCCTCTGTTAGAAGCACTTCGGATATAACCCACCTCGGCAATATGGGCCACCTCGGCAGGAATGCCATGTGGATCAGGATGAGTGGACCATTGGCCCAGATGGGTAGGACAGGTGTGACAACACGTAACAATAGTCCCCCAAGTCCAAGTATAGATATTTATATCATGATTGGAGTTAGAAAAGTGTTGCTACGGTGGGTGAGCGATGAAGTAGGCGAGGTGTTGAACTTTTGAAGATGAAGCCGAAGTGGCTGAGGGACCGAACCTGTGAGGATTGTTGCTGAATGATGAAGAGAAGCCGAGGTGGGTTGAAGAACCGAACTTGCGAGGCTGTTGCTGAATGATGAAAAGAGAAGCCGAGGTGGTGGGACCGAACTTGCGAGGCTGTTGCTGAATGATGAAGAGGAAGCCGAGGTGGTGGGACCGAACCTGCGAGGCTTGTTGCTGAATGATAAAGAGGAAGCCGAGGTGGTGAGGACCGAACCTGCGAGGCTTGTTGCTCAATGATGAAGAGAAAGCCGAGGTAGTGAGGACCGAACCTGCGAGGCTTGTATGCTAAATGGTAATGATTGTGCGTTGGTCGCTGTGCCAATGATTTGATGTTTTGTGCTTATTTTCGAGGAAAGGTAGCTGAACCGTTACGACTTCCAAGGCGCTAGCGCCGACGATTTAAAAATGCAATTATGAGCGCAGCTGGAGTTTCTAGAAGCAGACGCGTTGGAGAGGTGCGTGTGAGGTATGCATAGACAGGAGGCGTAGGATTTGAAAAACTGTTTGAATTCAACGCATCGGATTGGATCTGAAATGGAGGGCTCGGATTGACTTAGATTTGATCTGACGGTTGGGGTTCGTCTTGGACCTTTATAAAAGGCGAGAAAATCCCACTTTCCAGAAATTTTGAACACTTTGCATTCTCAAATTCTCTAAAATCTCCCATTTTCCGACGTCAAGGTTGTCTGCGATTAGATTCCGACCAGTCTCCGTTTGTGTTGAACTCTTTTAGGTATTGTTTGCATAAAAAACCGTTGTTATTGTCTTTGTTCTCAAAAAAATGGAGTCCACTTCGGGTAGGGAGCTTGTCACAGTGGCGTCTTTAGACCATGGGGTAGGTCATGGGGGGACGTCCGAGGTGGATAGGTATGCCATGGCCGAGGAGGCTGTGGATTATACGCAGGAGTGGGGGGCTTCTAGCATGCCCTCAAACATGACGGGGAAGAGGTTGGGGGAACTTAGGGAGAGGTACAGTGTGCCTCATAACATAGAGATGTAGTCCCCGAACCGAACGAGCGGGCTTGCTATCCGAGGCCCGGCTGCGTGGCCGTGAGTGAATACCTGTTCAAAGCAGGTATGCGTCTTCCTTTGCACCCCTTCTTTAGGGCGGTGCTTAGGAAATTCATGCTGTCGTCGACCCAGGTTCTGCCGAATGGGTGGAGCCAGCTGGTCGGCTCGTACTTCCTGTGGAAGGAAGTGTCACTTGGGGAGGACATGCCTCTTCATGTCTTCATGACCCTGTTTCAGCCCCGGGTAATTGGGAAGGAGTCAAGGGGGTGGTACTACCTCACGCCTTGGGGGGCTCAGGCACCCTTTGTGGTGGGACTTCCTTCCTCTATTAAGGGGTGGAAGGAGTCCTGGTTCTGGGTGCGAGGTAAATGGTAGGCAGTGGAGGGTGACAAAGCCCTGTCATGCACAGTGCCGACCCAGTACTACGAAGCTCGTGAGTCTCCCGACCTCTGCTTGTGTTTTGAAACCAGAATGTTTATTCGTCTAACTGTTGGCGGTTCATCTTTGCAGATAGTAGTATGAGGTTCGAGCTTAGCAGGGAGGAATTCGAGGTGATAGAGGATATTTACAAGAGGCCTCTGAAGCTTCGGCACTTCGATCACCTGATTGATAGAAGCAGATACTTCTTGGACTTCGAGCTGATGGCATCCAGAGGTACGGGGCTCCAACACTTGATTTTTTTAACTTGACTGTTTCTTATGCTGATGCTAATCTATGTTGTGCAGACAAATTCAAGAAGAGGGAGTACCCAGCTCCAGACATGGCCTCCATCTTGAAGGCCACTTCTACTGTGAAGGCGAGGCCCCTGAAGCCTGGGTCCAGTGGAGCAAAGGAAGTTCGAGGCAGGGTTGAGCGCCTGTCGAAGGACTGCACTCCTAGGGCCTTGGAGGAGGCATCTACTCAGAGGCCAGAGAAGCCTAAGGAGCCTCGGGGCAAGGAGAAAGTCTCTGAGGAGACTAAGAAAAGGAAGCTGGTGCACATCTCCAGCTCAGCTGGCAAGTTTGGGACTTCAGTGTCCCATAGGGCAGAACAGACCGGTGAGCCGAAGCTCCTTGCTGCAGCCTCTAAGGCCATCAAAATGGAGATGGTGAGAAAGGTGAAGGCCGAAGAGGCTGTAAGGCGAGCTGCAGAAGCCGCCGAAGAGGAGGCGGCAAAGGAGAAGCCGATTCGGGAGAAGGGGAAGTCTCCAAACTTTCTAGTTGGGAGGGAGGATGAGCTGGCCCCAGCCTTGGTGGAGGCTCTCCCTGAGGAAATTAGAAGTGCCACCGAGAGCTTTTACAAGTTCTGGATGGAGAGGTGGCAGCTTCATGCCTCGTCTTGTGATGCCATCGACCTCACAAGGGCACTGGTGAGCCAAAGCGCCCGAACCTTTGGTCTCGCGCTCGAATGCAGGGAGGCATTAAGTGAATTTTAGACAAGGACTCACCCTCAGAGGGGAAGGCTGCATCACTTGCGGAGGAGGTCAAAATTGCTAAGGTCGAGGTCGAAGAAGCCAAAGCACAGAGGGTAGAAGAAGCGGCAAAGCTCGAGTCTCTTTGGCCCAAATTGAGGCCCTAAAGAGGGAAGTATATAAGTCACAGTGCGAGGTGGCCTCCTTGACGAAGAAAGTGGAGGTCTCCAATGAGCACCAAAAGGTGACTGCTGAGGCTCTTGAGCAGGCGAATCTCTCCTTGGCCGGTGCTCGGGATGCCTATCAGTTTCTCAAAGGCCAGGCGAAGTAGTACATGAATGACGCCTCGGTTGCCAGAGAAGAGACTTGAACTGCAGCGGAAGAGGCGGTGAAGGCATACATCGCCAATTTCCACACCACATAGGAGTATAAAAGCTTCAGCACGTACTGGAGGAACTTCGCCTATGCCGAAGTGCTGGAGAGGGCAGAGGAGCTTTATCCTAACTTGGACCTGGCACAACTTAGGTCCGAATTTGTGGATGAAGTTCCTCAGACCCTAGCTGAGGAGGTGTAAGGCGACGAGGCAGCTGATGCTGAAGCCCCAAGTGCTAAGGCAGAGGAAGCAACTACTGATGCCCAAGTTGCCGAACCCCCAAGGTCTGAGGCGCCTCCTCCAGCTAGCTAGGCTTAGATTAGGTTTTCCTTTTCAGTACTTTGTGTAATGGCCAGAGGCCCTCCTTTGTAATTCCTTTTGAATATTAATATAATGTTTTTCTTCACTAATTGTTGTTCTTTATCCAAGTTTTTGTGCCTCGTTAAACAAGCGAACTAGAGGTTGATTAGAGCACGAATTAAATAACTTTAACTTGGTACCCTGACATTAATCAGTCAACTGTGTAAGCCTCGGACTTAAGTAAGTGATCATAACTTAAGGAAATGTACTGTTCAAGCCTCGGACTTGAGCAAATGAACATAACTTCACTGTTGGAGCCTCGGACTTAAGCAAATGAAAATAACTTAAGGTTGTGGCTTCTCCCCTTGGCGTTCAGCAAGGCCAAAGGGAGGCATGTGCTAGCGCCTCGGAGTTCAAGCGAGGTGGCCCAGAGGTGGGTCCCGAGCCTCTCCTCCGAGGTTACGATGCATCCCAGACATGGTGGATGGTGCAGCCATGTTGAGGCTTCTCCCCTTGGCGTTCAGCAAGGCCAAAGGGAGGCATGTGCTAGCGCCTCGGAGTTCCAGCGAGGTGGCCCAGAGGTGGGTCCCGAGCCTCTTCTCCGAGGTGACGACGCATCCTAGACATGGTGGATGGTGCAGCCATGTTGAGGCTTCTCCCCTTGGCGTTCAGCAAGGCCAAAGGGAGGCATGTGCTAGCGCCTCGGAGTTCAAGCGAGGTGGCCCAGAGGTGGGTCCCGAGCCTCTCCTCCGAGGTGACGATGTAGTATGACGATTTAATCAACGTATTTTTTTTAAGCCATAGAAATATTACAAAGGCTGGGAAAGTCATCCAGCCTGATACAATTCATTGATAAAAGATTCTGAGGTGTTCAATGTTCCATGGACGGGGTTGTGTCTTGCCGTCCATGTCTTCAATCCAGTAGGTCCCAGGTCGGACTTCTTCTCTGATTTTGTATGGACCTTCCCAGTTCGGCCCCAAGGAACCGGAACCAGGCTCTTTTGAAGATGGGAAGACCCTCCTGAGCACAAGATCGTTGATTCGAAATGACTTCTTCTTGACTTTGGAGTTGAAGTACCTTGTCATCTTTCTTTGATAGGTGCCTAGTCTCAACTGGGAGTCATCCCTCCTCTCTTCAATGAAATCGAGGTCGAGCCTCAGGAGCTCGTCGTTGGTCACCTCGCTGAAGTGCAGACGTCGTGGAGATGGGAGTCCGACCTCGACGGGGCTCATTGCCTTGGTCCCAAAAGCCATGAGAAAAGGGGTCTCGCCGGTGGGGGTCCTGGTGGTGGTTCGGATTGCCCAAAGAACTTGGGGCAGCTCATCAACCCAAGCTCCCTTGGATACATCAAGTTTCCTTTTCAGGACGTGCTTGATTGTCTTGTTTACGGCTTCGACCTGGCCGTTAGCTTGTGGGTGGTGCGGTGTAGAGAAGTGCTTCTTTATGCCAAGATCTTCACACAGTTCTCTAACCTTCTTGTTATCGAATTGCCTGCCATTGTCAGAGACGATCGAGTAGGGAATTCCGAACCGGCAAATGATATTTTTCCATAGGAACTTGGAGGTGTTTGCTTCTGTGATTTTTGCCAGTGGTTCAGTTTCTACCCACTTTGTGAAGTAATCAATGGCCACTATCGCAAAACTTGCGCCTCCTCTACCCTTTGGTAGAGGGCCTATGAGGTCCACACCCCATTTTGAGAAAGGCCAGAGGCTGGAGACTGCAGTCAAATCCTGTGATGGTCGTCTTTGAACGGGAGAGAATCGTTGGCACTTGTCACATTTTCACATAAATTCGAGGGCATCCCGTTTCAGGGTAGGCCAGTAGTACCCTTGCCTCAGTATCTTTTGCGCCAGGGATAGGCCTCCAGAGTGGTTGCCGTAAACTCCCTCGTGGACTTCTCTTAGTATGTAGGTAGCCTCTTCTTCTCCGACGCATCGTAAGAGTGGAGAGGAGAAACTTCTCTTGTAGAGAACGTCATCGATGAAGAGGAAATGGGCTGACCTCCTTCTTAGCTTGTAAGCCTCGTTCTTGTTGGGGGGGTAGCATCTGGTCTTTCAGATATGCTATAATTGGTTGCATCCAGGTGGGAATTCCACCGACCCACATGATATTAGGGGCCTCGGTAGAAGGCAGTAAGAGGTGCTCACAGGCACTATAGTGAGTAGCTCTGAGTCTTTGCTACTAGCCAGCTTCGAGAGTGCATCCGCATGAGCATTTTCGATGCGGGGAATCTGGGTTAGTTCGAACTTTTCAAAGGATGGGATGAGGCTCATCACCATTTTCAGATAAGAGGCCATTGTCCTGTCTTTGGCTGAGAAATTACCATTGACTTGGCTAACAACCAGCTGGGAGTCGCTATTGACGAGTAGCTTCTTTACTTGCATTTCCTTGGCCAGTCTGAGGCCTGCAAGGAGTGCTTCATACTCTGCAACATTGTTGGTGGCTTTGAACCCGAACCTCACGGCCGAGGTGAGTTTGTGACCTTCGGGGCTGATGAGGACAACCTCGGCACCTGAGCCGACATCCCCAGCTGAGCCATCTACAAAGAGGCTCCACGTGGGAGGTTCGACGGATTCCATGATTTCATCCACCTTGGGTAGGTTGGCGAATTCAGCAATGAAGTCTGCTAAAGCTTGCCCTTTGATGGCCGCCCTTGCTTTGAACATAAGGTCAAATTCACTTAGTTCCACAGCCCATTTCAACAATCTTCCCGAGGCATCGGGCTTCTGGAGTACTTGCCTCAGGGGAAAATTTGTAAGTACATGGATGGTATGAGCTTGGAAGTAAGGTCTCAATTTCCTAGAGGCCGTGATTAGGGCCAAAGCAAGCTTCTCCATATCGGGGTATCGGGTCTCAGGCGATAGGAGCACTTTACTCGTATAGTAGACGGGAAGTTGGGTGGACCCTTCTTCTCGAATCAAAACCGAACTGATGGTGTCATTGGAGACGGCGAGATATAGTTGCAAGATATCGCCGGGCTTCGGCTTGGAGAGGAGGGGGGCCTGCCCCAAGTTCCTTTTTAATTCTTGGAAGGCCTTCTCGCATTCCTCAGTCCATTGGAATTTCTTCCCAGCCTTGAGCACTTTGAAAAATGGGAGGCACTTGTCAGTTGCTTTGGAGACAAAGCGACTAAGTGCTGCCACTCGCTCAGTTAAGCTTTGCACCTCCTTTGGCTTTTGAGGGGACCTCATCTGGCACAGAGCCTCAATCTTCTCGAGATTTGCTTCAATTCCTCGCTGGTTCATCATGTACCCCAAGAACTTGCCGGAAGCCACCCCGAAGACACATTTTAGGGGGTTGAGCCTCATCCTGTACCTTTTCAGGATTTGGAAGGTGTTGTTGAGGTGCGCTACGTGATTTTCTGCTTCTAAGCTTTTCACCAGCATGTCATCCACGTAGACCTCCATTGTCTTGCCAATGAGGTCGGTAAACATTTTGTTCACGAGTCTTTGGTAGGTTGCTCCGGCGTTTTTGAACCCGAAAGGCATCATTCTATAGCAATAGAGGCCTCGATCCGTGATGAAAGAGGTGTGCTCCTCATCGGCCGGGTGCATGAGGATCTGGTTGTAGCCGGAGTATGCATCCATGAAGCTCAACAACTCGTGCCCAGCCGTGGAGTCCACCAATTGGTCAATCCTTGGAAGCGGAAAGCTATCTTTCGGGCAGGCTCTATTAAGGTTGGTGAAGTCGATGCATACTCTCCATTTGCCATTGTGTTTCTCAACCAAGACCGGGTTGGAGACCTATTTCGGATAAGTGGCCTCCCTGATGAAGCCATTTTGGATGAGTTTCTGAACCTCTTCCTTTAGGGCCTCATACCTCTCTGGATTGAGGGCTCTCCTTTTTGTCTATACGAGGCAAAATTAGGATCGATTTTCAAGTGGTGGCAGCTGATCTTGGGGTCTATGCCCACCTGTCCTCATGTCTCCAGGCGAAGACGTCAAGTTTCTTGCCTAGGAAGTCCTTGATCTTTTCCCTCAAAATGTTGGATAAGCCCCCGCCTATCTTCAACATCTTTGACGGATCTCGAGGGTCGGCTGAGAAACTCTCAAGTTCCTCTACGGGGGACGCTTGAGGCTCATGTTCCATTATGCGGGGGTTGATCTCATCAACGATTAGCGCCTCCTGAATAAGGGGTGCGTCAATCATATCCACATCTTCCTGGTCAGTGGGAGCATCACCTGGGACATCCGCCATGACCACATCAGCCATGATCATGTGGACGTCCCGGGGTTCTACCTTCTTAATGGAGCTCAGATAACACTTTCACGAACCTCTCTAGTCACCTTTCACCGTTGCCACCCCATTTTGTGTTGGGAATTTCATGCATAGGTGGTGGATGGAGGTGACCGCTCCCAATTCCTTTAGGGCCGATCTGCCCAAGACTCCGTGGTAAGCCGACCAACTGTCGACTACGAGGAATTCCATAAAGTTCATTGTAGTTTGAGGAGATTCTCCCATCTCCACTGCCAGCGTTATCTTTCCTCTCGGAGTAATGCTATCTCCGGTAAATCCGTACAATAGAGTGGTGGTGGGCGTCAACTGATGCTCCAATATCATTTTGTCAAAGGTGGACCCGAATAAGATGTTGACGGAGCTGCCGTTGTCGACTAGCATTCGTTTGAGCCCATTTCGGGCTATGACAGCCCTTACCACCAGCGCATCGCAGTGGGGGTAATGAACTCCTTCGGCGTCTTCCTGGGTGAAGACAATGGGTGATGCTTCGTTTCTTCGAGAGCTATTATCCACAATGTAACTTGTCAGAGGGGGGTGCTTAGCCTCCCTAGCATAGTTTCTTTTGGCGTTCCGTGTTTCTCCGCCAACATAAGGGCCTCCAAATATGGTATCTATCTCGTAGATAGGGGCCTCATCTTGGGCTTGCCTGTTTCTTCGGTGTCTACGCCCTTCCCTGGGCCTCTCCGTGTCTTGCTCTCTTCGCCTTGGGGAGACATCCCTTTGACGAGGAGCGGCCGCCTCACGCCCATGTCGGTTGTCTTGCCTGGGCGGGGGCCTGTTCGCCTGGGACGAGTTATGTCTTTCCAGGGCGGGTTCTTGCTGGGAGTGGTGTGCATAGTCTCTGCAATTCGCGGTGTCGTGCCCGTAGGACCTATGGTGCAAACAGTATCCAGGGAGGTTCGGATTGGACCTATTTCTAGGTGCAAAACCTCGGGCTCTCCCTCTACGGGGTCCCTGCTGGGCCTGTATCTGATGTGGGTCAGCGATTGGGTTGACATCCTCATACGCCAAGGTTGGTACTGCATTCAGAGTTGTGGTGGCCAGGGCTTGGCCAGAGTTCTCATTTCCAGATCGGTTCATCTGGTAGTCCATGAGGTGGGAGGTCGGTCCTCTACCTCGCTGTCTCTAAGGAGGTGGGAGGCCCCTGCTTGCCCTGTTTCTATGCTCGATCAATTCTTCATTGATTATTTCCCTTCTCATCATCTCTAGTAGGGCGTCATAGGTGGTTGGGTCTTGATTCTGCACATCCCTCCAGAATAGGGTGTTCATGTTCAATCCTCCTCTCAATACAGATAGTGCTTCCATGTCGGTGACTTGTACACAGTAGGTCATCTCGTTGGTGAAGCGGGATAGGAAGCTTTTCAATGACTCGCCATGCGCCTATCTCATGTCTTGAAGACGCTGAATGGGGGCCTCTCCTTCCTTGCTCACTGCAAACCTCTTCAAGAAGGTAGTTTTGAACTCGGGCCAGCTTCGGATGCTCCCAGATGGTAGCCTACTATACCAGATTTCAGCCGCTTCACTGAGGGTTAAATGGAATGCTCTGCACTTCACAGCTGGGGTGGCGCCCCTCAGGCTCATGTGAGTTTTGTAAGTGTTGAGGTGCTTTTCTGGGTCACCTCTCCCATCATACTTTGGTATTTTTGGCATGACATAGTGGCTCGAGACCTGGGCATCTCTTAGTTCTCTTGAGAATGGCAGGTTCTCATCATCATCGTCCAAGTCACAGGACCTCTGCTGCTCATTCGAATCGTAATCTTCGACCTCGTACCTCGGTTGTTGGTGAGAGGGTCCTGGCCGGTTCCTAACCTCTTCCTCCCTCCTTTGTGGCCTACTTCTAGGCGGGACAGCGCGGGGGGCATTTTCATGCCTTCTCTCCGGCTGTTGGGGTATCGGAGGTGGAGGCTGTGGCCTCGTCCGAGGCTGCTGAGCCTGCTGTTGACTGGGCCTTGGTTCGGCAGGGCTGATTCTATCAAAAACACTTCCTGCTCTCCTTTGTCTTGGATCTTGCTCATACGGAGATGGAAAGTTATCATGGCTCATTTGGACCTCGGAGGGTCGGCCAGATGCATAATTGGAGGAAATGTCAACTTCCACTTCCATCTCGAATGGACTTTCACCTCGGCCATAGTCTGGCGAGGCAGCCCTATGGCTTTGGACCTCGTCCTCTTGCTGATAGTGCCCATGGGGGGCATATGGAGGAATGGGAAAACCTCCTTGGCCTTGCATCTGGGCCATGAGCTCCCTCATGGCCAAGTTTTGGTTGGCTATATCCCTCATGTTGGCTGCCATAGTAGCCATTTCTCTTAATAGTCGTGCCGTCACACGCATCCCACCTCTCCTTTGGTGGTGGTGGAGCCTCTGCCGAGCTGCTGGGGCAGCAGGCTGGGGAGGCACATTCGTATTTTCTCTTACCCTCCTTGGGGGAGTATCTTCGTTAGAACTCATTTTTCCTTTATCAAACTTAGATTTCTCCAAGTGGTAGGGGTTCCTCCTGTTCTTTTTCAAGAACAAATCCTTTTTCAAGGGGGGTTGCCCAAATGTTTTTTTAGCAAGCTTTTACCACAAGCTTGCTCGTGGTTATGGTATGGTTTCCCATAGACGGCGCCAATCTGTTGACCCCAAAAGGTGTGCCAACAGATGCAGGTCCCACCCGCGCTTGCGTGGGCGAATGTCCAACACACTAAGACACGTGGACGGTCTAAAACAAGCGGTTCAAAGGGGTGTGAGAGTAGCCCAACGACGCGGGACAGTAACGTTCGGGATCCGGCGGGTTGTTCGTAATCCGATTGTACAATAATTACCAACCGGTGCTCGTAAATGTATAAGTAAAAGTGTATAAACTCGATTTGTGTATGGCAAGTGAATGAGAGAGAGTTGAGTAAATGCAGTCTTTAGTATTGATTCTTGCATTAGCCCTTTGACATTATACAATGGGTGTATTTATAGTGGTACATATGGAATGGGAGCCCTTGGATGAAGTGACACGTGGCCTCATCTCCTTAATTCAAACGTCTGTTCTTAGGCATGGAACTTGACTTGCTAGCTTACGGCGCATTTATTGCTTGTGCAGGGTCTCCATGCTAGTGACAAGACTTGACCTTTATGCTTATGACAAACATTCCATCAATCATTCGAATAAGATCTGTGCAGGCGATCTCTTGGGAGAAGTGACCATGGAGGATGTTTCCTTGTGGTTACGAGGCTCGTGCATCAACTTCGGGGCTTCGTCCATTTGAGGACCTCAGCTACATCCAAAAGCTTCCACGCATCGAGTCATGGGCCTCGGTTAGAAGCACTTCGGATATAACCCACCTCGGCAGGAATGCCACGTGGATCAGGATGAGTGGACCATTGGCCCAGATGGGTAGGACAGGTGTGACAACACGTAACAACTGTGATTTTGAGGAGGAGGTTGACAATGATATTTTATCATCCATAAGAGGTAATAGAAAATTTCAAGTTGAAATAAGGGAACCCGAAGAAGATAATTTTGGATCAAATGACACGGAAGATGACTTGGATGGAAAAGAGGAGATTAAATTGGAATCAATAAAGGTTTAACAAGATTTAGGGGGTCTTTAAGTTGGTATTCATGTTTAATCTAATTGCAGAAATTGATTACTAAGTAATTGTAGTATTTATGATTTTAAGCAACATGTATTTGTTGAAAATTTGAAGAATATGTATAGTATTTATAATTTTGATCAGTATTTTTTTTTTTGAAAAGTATGTAAGAATGCATTATTTTATTTATTTATTAGGTTAAAATATTTAAAATAATATTAAAAATTGGAAAACCATAATTACGCATATATTTCGCATAGGCACACATATGCTTGATGTTCGACGGTAACGCATTGTCATGCATTACACATTTTAGAACCTTACTCTTTTCTACTCCAAAAAATTACTATTTACTTGGTTCGATGATGCCTAAAAACAGACATTATAAGTCTGTCCCTTGCTCTTTTCCATTGCAGAGTTCATCTTTGGTACTCTCTATTGCTGTTCAAGGACGAGTAATGTAAATCTATCTCAAACTCATTCGCACATTAATTAGATATATAGACTTTGTCACTCACTGCTTCACATATAATAAAGTAAATTTCATCGTAAAAAGAAATAAATTAATAGCCCCCCAGGGCACATCCGAGTTGGTGGAACAATCACTTCGCTGGGACGCTGGAAGCAAGGGTGGAGAGTTCGATTCCTGGAGTTAACACTGGGTGCTAAAATGGAGGGGAAGCCATTTGGTTGAACAAACGCCCAGCGAGGAGAGCTCTCTTTGCGGAAGGAGTCCAAATGAGTTGTGGGAACCTGGGAGCCAACAAGGGCACATCCTGCGATTTACCTCCCTGAGCTGCTGAGGGGCCGGAGGTTCAGGGACAAGGATCTAGTCGGACGCAAGCCCGGACACCTTGTAAAAAAAAAAAAAAAAAAAAAAAAAAAAAGTAAATTTCATCGTAAAAAGAAATAAATTAATTTATACTTGTTACTTTTTGTTGCACGTCAAGAGTACTTATGAACATGAAATTCGTGAATTAGACATTAATGATTATACAAATCATGGGTCGTCCATACGGGATGATCGGTGATCCGATCTGTAAGATATTGAAGCGTGTTAGGGGGAATTGTTTTAAAACACATAACTTCCCTCAACCCCCAATTAACTCCCTTCACTTTTGTCTTGTAATTTCGGAGAGAAACGATGATAGAAAATAGTTTAAAATTAGTATGAAAAATGCTCTAAAATTAGAAAGGCAAAAGAACTATATTTTTGGCATGAAAACTCACTCAATTAGGCATTTAAATTTTATATAATAATTTTCTTTAAATGTAATCAAGGTTGGGACTATTGGGGAGAGAGAGAGAGAGAGAGAGAGAGAGAGAGAGTAGATTTTGGAGTTTGGAAAGCGAGGTGATTCAACCTAGAAAGATCATGAGAATTCTTTTTTTGAAGTAAAAATCTTGAATATAAATTTATGTTTTAAGAATACCAGGGCTTCAAGATTGAATTCCTTACAGTATTTCACATTTAAATATACATGATTCAATTGAGTCATAAATTTTGAAACATTTTTTGGTCTTTGATGACATCTTTTGATATGCATATCTAAAATTAACAAAATTTTAAAATTATGCTTCTAATATGATATAAAGTTTACCTATAAAATTTTATCAATTTTCATTTTTGAATTTGGAAGAAAATTGAAACCCTAATTGATTTTATAGAAAATTTACTACTTTCAGTTTGTTGATTATTAGACAATAAGATTGGGATGGTTAGAAAGATATTTCAACGAACTTTTTAACCATACAAAGAGCTCTAAATTTGGACCTAACACTAAGAGTTATGAGGTTTTGAAATCGGTAATGCTACCGGTACATCGGGGGGTACCGAAGCGTGTACCTAATGGACACGCGGTGACCCCCGGTTGGAGGAAGCACCTGTCCAACCGGGGGTCGCCGCGTGTCCATTAGGTACACGCTTCGGTACCCCCGGATGTACCACAAGTTTAATTCTTTTGAAATTTAGTTTGTATTCTAAAAACTTACAAAGATGAACATATTTTTTCACCCTCACTCGCTTTGTGACAAAAATGTACGTGCTGATTAGTGACAGTGGGACGCCTTTGTTTGAGCTGCATTATTTTCCTTAAAATGAATTTTTGAATAGTGTATTAATGAGAAATGTGTAGTTAAAAAATAAAGAAAAGTTTTAAATTTTCGTGTAATATTATTATATTGAAAAATATGTGATTAAATTGATGTCAAATCACTATTTAAGAATTTTTTTTATTTTTTTTTTATATTGAAAAAATGTGGCTCAAACATTCATTTTTCAAAAAAATAAAAATAAAAAAATTCATATTTGCTCCCAACGCATGATGGCGCATGAGAGGCCAATTTATAATTACAAAATTTGTAGTTAGATCCCTATATTATTCTAGAATTTTCAGTATATTAATATTTCAGATGACTAAAATATTTATTATGTATCTAAAGTTCAAAATACATTTTATAAATACATTAAATTATTTTCTTTTTTAATTAAAATGTAAAACTTTTATATTAAACATAGAATACTTATCTGGGGATTAATACGTAGCGGGACTTAAGATTGAAAAGTATTTTGAAAATATTTTAAACCCATCCATTTGCTAACAGTTTTTTGAAATTGAGTTTAAGTTGTGTTATTCATTAATACCAAACAAGGGCTAAGTATTTAAAGTGTGTTGAAAAGCTATGTGCTTATAAAATTACAAAATGGATCTGGAACGTAACTTAATGAAACATGTGAAGCGTTGGAAGGATTCTGTAATGCTATACTTTAGGAATATTTTTTTTTGATGATAAGTAGAATGTAAGCATTCTGATGTTACTTTTCATTTGTTGGGATGATGTTGTAATTGAGAAAATGGTGATGTTGAGAACTTGTATAATAAAATTTAATGGATGTGAGTTTTATTCTTTAGTTATTTTGAATTATTTTAAGAAAAAATTAATTTGTGATATCATGAATGTGCTTATTGAATTATATGATATATGTTAATTTATGGATTGTTTTAAATGTTAATGTCATTGGAATGAGTAAAATTCTTACTTAGATCTATTGATCATTGATTAAGTGGTAGTTAAGATGATTGGAAGAATTAGAAAGAATCTCACATAGAACTATATGATCATTAAATTGAGTGGGAGTTTAACATTGGAAAAATTAATGTAATTCTTGCTAGAACTTATCGAATATTGCTTTATGAAATTAAGTTTATAGTAGTGAAATATTAGGATTATAGATGATGATTGGGAACATAGTGAACTTTCGAGTCCGTACCTAATGTTGAACTATTGTATATGTTAATTTGCATAAATTCAATATGGTATATTACCTAAATGGGCACTAATGAAGAATATTATTGTCTCTAAAATTTTATAGACCATAACATCAAAATCTAATACTTGTTTACCTTTATAAGGTGAAAAGCTAAATGCTATTACATTTGGCATAATAAGATTTTGAGTGTACTAGAAGAACATAATATTTTAGTGAACATCAACAATGCAATAAGGAAAATCATGCTATAAAATTAAACTTGGCACTTTGTCTGTTCAATACAATCTAAGTTTACAAGTATCATCATTTTTTTTTTCAATAAGGACAAATTACAAATTCAGATGGTGAATTCTCAACACTACAAGCTTACAGTCTTCCAATACAAGGTGTTAATCCATATATATTACAATTTACTTCTCAACGCAAGCATATAACTTATATTATCACAAGTGATCATAGATACTTTTAATTCGTATGCTTAATATTAAATAAATGTAATAAATAAATAAATAAAATTACAATTTATTTATTATAAACTATAATTTGTTCGTAGCAAAATTTACTGCATGAGAACACAACCACAATAATTAAAACATTATAATCTAGGAAGAATAGAAGATTTTGGGGGAAAAAAATAAATCTTGAGCTTTTCTTTTTTCTTATTCTAATAAAATAATTCAATTATATAAAGAGAATAAAAAATTAAATTTCAAAATTTTGAAACCTTGTCATAAAACGAAGTCTTAGTCGATCTCCTGGATAACTTTATGGTCAATCATGTTTGATTTGTGATCCAAATTCGGTTGAATTTTTTTGAAAAATATTGTTTCTTTTATTCCACTCTTTTTTATTGACAAAATTCTTTTTTTTTTTACTCCTCGCATTTTTTGATATTATTTCCATATTTATGAATATTATTTGTATTTTGATATGTCCCATATATGCTAACTAGCTTTTTTTTACAAGCCAACTTATTATAGACATTCGAATAATTATGAGAAACAAAAATATTTTAAATCTTTCTCCATTATAGTTGAATAAAATCTCTAATTTCTTTGTCAAATTAAATTCACGTCTTTGTGTTCGTCTTGTTGTTATGATGTATATTTTATATCGTACAGTACAACCTCGTTTTTGCCCCCATTGAATGGTATCAGAGTTTTGACTTTTTTGATTTGTTCAAGGTTCTTGTTCTTGACGACAGTCAGGAAATATGATATTTTGCTTTTAGATTGCAGCACTAGATTCTCATTGTGACAGGTGAAAATGCGAGCTGTACTCGCGCAAATAGATTTAGATGATACCTTACTGGGATTAGATAAGATGCCCTCAACTTGGTCGATGGGAGAGAAACAACATAAGGATCGAAAGGCATTTTCACAAATTCATTTTCATCCGTCGAATAACATTTTTCTGGACGTTTTAAAGGAGAAAACAGTAGTTACTTCTTGATTGAAAATTGGAGCAAATGTGCATGACTAAAAGTCTAACCAGCAAATTGTACTTAAAGCAGCGTTTGTATTCTCATTGCATGATAGAAGGTCATCGGTTAGATGATCACCTGGCTATTTCTAAAGGAATTTATCGCTGATTTGGAGATTTAGAGATCATGTATGATAAAGAAGATTTGGCTTTAATCTTTTTTGTGTTCGTTGTCCGCTTTGTTTAAAGATACAAATTTTTATACAATCGTGATACTCTTATCATTTAAAATGCATATGACACTTCGTTTTCAAATGAGAAGATTCGAAATCTACTTTCACTAATCGAGTTTGTTTTTATTGCAAGACAAAAGGGCACATCAAGAGGAATTGCAATAAGTTACAGAATAAAGGAAATTTGACTACAAATTGAGAGGAAAAAAAATCAAAAACTACTGGTGAAGCCGATGTCGCATAGAACTACTTGAATGATGGAGATGTGTCGTCTATTTCTAACGGTGGGTCCAAACTTGACGAAGATTAGATTTTGCATACAACTTGTTCTTTTCTTAAGTGTCACAATTGAGATTTGTTTTCAACATGAAACGGTTTTGATAGGTGTCAAGTTCATGGAAAATAACACATTGTTGGGTACCTGGTACTGGTAGAGCAGACTTCAGTTGGTTGATGGGACAGTTAAAACACTTGATCAGGTTTGAGATCTTCCAGATTAAAAAAAAAAAATTATCATCTCGTTTAGTACTCTTGATTAAAATCGGTACAAGTTCTTTGGTCGAGGTGGAGATTTGAGGGATTGCAAAGGTGTTTGTGTCATTTGGAGGGACAACAAATGTATTAGTTATTCATCTTGCACGGTTGTGGAAAATCCGTAAAGAACAATCAAGTAAAGATTTAATACCATGATGGATATTCAGTTTGGTTTAATTTGGAATTTGGTTTTGGCGTCTATGTTGAAGAATACAGCTTAGTTGCATTGAGAGGATATGGGTAATGCCACTTTACCATCACCTGAGGTGTCATTGTATTCAATTGTTAGGGATAGACCATTGAAGATAGGTAGGGGATGTTGATTTTGTTGCGTATGCTTTAAGTGTATTGAAGGTGTTGAGTCTAGTAAGGTGCCTTCTACTAAAGCATTTGGTGGATTCTGTTTCAGGGTGTATTTTGACCCTGTTTGGTAAATTTTAAATCGTTTGTGATTTTTGGTTGAAGCTGAGATAATTCTGTGGAGTAGTGCTTGGATTCTTTTATCCTAGTTGAATATCCCGAAAGAGGTGGAGAATTTTTGGTTCGTTGAAGAAGTTAGTTTGGTTCTTTTTAAAGAGTTTGGTCCATTCCTTGCAACCGAATCTTTCACCAAGTGGAGAAATTGTGGAGCATCATTTGTTACTGTAGAATTTGTTTCAATGTGGTGATTGCTGGGTTGGTGACCTAAAATTCGGTTAGAATTTTTTTTGAAAAAATATTGTTTCATTTATTCCCCGAGTTTTTTATTGAGAAAATATTGTTTTCTTTATTCCACACATTTTTTTGATACTATTTCCATCTTTATGAATATTTTTAGGGTTTTAATATGTCTACTATTTATAGTTGGTTCTACTCTACAAGTCAATTTACTACAGAAGTTAGACTAACTATGAGAAACACAATTATTTAGTTGAATAAAATTTTCAATTCCTCTACCAAATTAAATTCTTGTCTTTATATTTATCTTGTTGTTGTGATCAATATTTCATATCATGTCGTATAACCTCGTTCCACCTTCAACAGTTCCCAGCTATTTTTCATCCGGTTGCTTGTCAAATTTCTTTTGAATTATTCTTCGATTTTTTAAATGTGACCTTTAACAACTGAGATAACGAATTTACTGGTTTCTTCCATTTTTACATCATATAAGAGGGGTATTAAATATCATAATAAAATATATGTTTGATAAGCTGCTTAAAAGTTAATAATTTTAGTATTGCTTGCAATTTATTCACAAAACGCAACATATTCATAAACAAATATGGTGTAAAATAGATCTAAATTATGATTTAGATATCTAAAGTGGCACAATTGCCACGAGCAAACATATTAATGACGAGGAAAGCATTTTTGCCCCTATTAGTCAAGCATGTACTTCTTACAAGGCTTCTGAGCTTCCAAAAACCTCTCCAATGGAGAAATACAAAAAAAATGTAAATTAAATTTTTTGGCAGAAGATGTACAAAAAGATGTGTGTGTGTGTGTGTAAAATACGTTCGCAAGAGGAAAAATGTGAATTTAGATGGATTGAAGCACAATTTGAATTTATATCAATAGGATGTAAATGACGATGCAAAAGTGATTTAGAAGATACCAATTTACAGCCATTATACATTATGATTGGGGACGCTCTAAATGTAAGATTATCACGAATTAATTGATAATCTTGGTATGATTAAGAAAGAAAATCTATAATATAATTTCTATCTTGTATAATCCAATCGTGTCAATAAATTTACACATTTTCTGAAAGTGATATGTTTTACACTAAAATTAGCTTGTTTATAGTATTTTCGAAAATTCACATGATTTTTTGGAAAGGCAAGCCATGAAATCTTGTTCATCGAGAAGCCTTAGTACTTCTTGATGTGACACCTAAATTATATTATTTTATGATCTTCCATAAATAAACAAAGGACTGTGCTTGGTGTACGCCTCACAATTAAAAAAGGGCCCACAATTAAAAATTCACGTGGACCTCCTCAACATGTGAGGGGACTGTACACCATGTTGTACAAATAGTTTTACCCATAAATAAAAATGTGATGTACATCTATGCAAAATTGAAGCATGTAATCCAAAACCTTTGAATGTATAGCTTAATTGGTCCAAACCTTTCAAAATTGTGCAAATGATCGTAAGCGTTTTCATTTTTTTATGTAAATGGTCCTTTTGAACAAATTCCGTTCAATAGACCGTTAGTTTGGCTCATGGACTTTACTTTCTTATAAGAAAAAATTGCAAATGTTACCCGAACTTTGATAAAAGTTGCAATTATGTCTTCAACAAATTTTTATCCCACAACCTTTAAGAGATTAAAAAGTAAGTCTCTCTTATTAATATATATTTTTAAAAAGACAATTTATCCTTATCTTTAAATGGAAAAAAAAAAATTTATCATTTCTTCAACAACTTACCAGTAACCATCAACATCCAATCATTGTTGCTGTCGTGTTAGTGATGCCAAATAAGTGATTCAAAATTCGCCTCTTTCGAGGCCGTGCCAAGATTATACCTTTCATCAATATTGTGACCCATCGAATCTTTCTACACAACAAGCTTGTTTGTATCCTAGATCCATTAATATATTGAAAATGGGTTTTGTTCAGTATTTTATTTATTTATTATTATAATTAATATTAATATTAATATTTTTATTATTTTTATTATTTTTTTTAAAGAAGAACCAGCACGTATCACACAACCATTTTCCACAACTCAATCTTGAAAATTGTTTATAGCCCACAAAATATTTCAAGCCATAGCAACAAACAGTGAGGCAATCTCCTTTTTCTTGAAGAAACCTAGTATTTTTTAATTTTTTTTTCGGAAGAATCTGTAACATTAAAATAAAAAACAAAACCACAAAATAAACCCACAAAATATTTGATTTTTAAGATAAAAAAATGAGTAAAGAAATGAAAATGCAAAAGTTGTTTGCGGAAAAAATGAAAGGAAGAAAACCAAAAAAAAGAACAAGATAACACCATAGTCAGACTCAACTCAGACACTGATCCATACAATGTAGCGGATCAATGAGTCAAATGGTTCAACCAGAACCACCTAGTCAATTCTTGTCAAATATATTATTAATTATTTTCATTTAATAATAAAGTTTTGACATTTTCTACAACTAACTAAATTAACTTCATTTATTTTGTTGGCTAAAGATAAATCTGTAACCCAAATTTCACAAAATCTAGATCATATATGCATCTGAAACAATAAAAACAACAACTAGTGATAAAAAACAAAGTACTTTATTTGATAAAGTTCAACAAAATAGCTTTATATACTATTAGAATATGCTTGCAAAAATTAACCATCATTTAATAGTTATTCATGGATAAAGTACATATTAACAAAGTGAATTATTTGAGACAAGTCAATCTTTTCTCAATTAAAAAGAGTTAGAGCACATTCATGATGTGGTTTCAAATATAAATTCTTCAATTCTTTCGTCTTATACCCATGATGGAGTCTTGGTTATCCTAAAATCATCGTTTCTATTGTTTGTATCACTTTTATTTTCATTACCCTTATCATCAATTTCGTAACCATCAATATCAAGATTATCAAAATGTAATTCCCCATAAAAATCTTTTTAAATTCAAAGTTACATCATATAAAGTTTAATAAAAAGAAGTAACAATAGTACCAATCAAACAATTACTATCATTTTGATCGTTTTGTATAGTATATGCACCTAACCCATGATGAAATGTATCCAACTCATCATCTACCAAATTTAGTGGCTCTCCTTTAATACCCAATTGCCACAAATGCCAAAAACTTTCAAAGTTGATGGGATCACAATTTCAACTCTTGAAATAATTTCTAAACAAAGTATATTATTCAATATATAAAGAATCAAATAAATTCCAATAAAAGAAACAAAATCTTAGAATCCAAGAAAAAATAAAAGGATATATATATATATA